>NC_053154.1:162354162-162381662 GCF_016835505.1 Polypterus senegalus
CTGATTTTCCTAAATAATATTGCAAGTTTATGAGTTATTATTGACTAGACATTAAGCCTGTTACAATCACGAGCACTAGAACTGTAGTGCATAAACATTAGTAGGAACAGTCTATATTAAATGGCAAGGACCCTGACCTCATTCATTCTGTTTCTTGTCTTAATTTTTTTTTTTTTTTGTTAAAAATATTTTTTCAAGAAGCCTAAAGTAAAATAATAATAAAAATAAAATAGAAACGTACATGACAATACAGTAAGCATAATTAATAATGTCTTGGTGTAAAACTTTGTAACAATCTGTACGACACAATATCTGAAGAAGATATTTATGTAAAATATTCAATTTTTTTACCTCATGAAATTTTTCTGTACAATTTCATTATAGACATTTCTTGTAAATATTCTGTCTGAGTCTGGCAACAGTTTGCCTTGTTCAGGAATCTCTACAACCTTGACAACATCTGGAAAACTTCTAACTCTAACTGACCATGGCTGAATATTGGTTCTGGCAACTAAATGCCAACCTTTTATAAGGTTTGCTCTTCTGAGTCTTTCTCTTTTAGCGTTTTTCTGACAGTCATTTTCTTTTTCTTCAATCTATCTATTTGCTCGTATTTTTCTTTGTCTTTCAGCGTTTCTTTTGTTGATGTTTACTTGTTGAGCTGACCGTTCTTCCAGGAGATGTTCCTTATATAGGATTTGATTGTCTGTGTCTTTTGTCCTACTTGACGTGTCCTTTTTTTGGGTGGCATGTTGTTAGTAGATACGTCCGTAATATTTTCTCCGACAGTAATACTGGCTTGTATGTGGCTATAATATGCATCCTTTAATATGTCTTTAATTTTCTCTTACAATAATACTGGTTTGTATTTCCATAAAATTCCTGTAATTTTCTCTGACAGTAATACTGGCTTTGATATGTCCGTAATATGACTTTAATTTTCTGTCACAACAGTGGGCAATCAGCAGTGTGTCCCCAGCAACTGATATAATCTGTGGCGTCTCCCCAGCAAGTACTGTGCTGTTCCCCAGCAAGTATTTTAATCTGTGGGGGCGTGCAACTGATTATTTTGTGTGGCGTCTCCCCAACAACGGATTTTATGTGCGCTGCCGCGACTACCCAATCAGCACTCTCCCCAGCAATGGTGTCCTTTATATCTTATCATGCACGGCTGTTCACTGTGTACCTAGCTTCCAGTGTGTGTGCGTCCACGCGCGGCGCATGGGCGAGGCACGGTACAATGTGCGGCACGGCCCGTGCATGCGCACTTCACCAGAAGACACACACACACGGACACTTGGACGCATACAGGGGTTTTATTAAAGAGGATGTTTTTTATGTGTATCGCGGCCGTGGCTGCAGTAGAAAGGAACTTGTTCATCCCTGGTTTGTCTATTCAGTAAAGGCATTTATTGTGACTACAGGAGTTATCTTTTATTTATATAAATATATATATATATATATATATATATATATATATAATTATTTATTTATATATACAGTAATCCCTCGCTATATCGCGCTTCGACTTTCGTTGTTTCACTCTATCGCGGATTTTAAATGTAAGCACATCTAAATATATATATCACGGATTTTTCGCTGGTTCGCGGATTTCTGCGGACAATGGGTCTTTTAATTTATGCTACACGCTTCCTCAGTTTGTTTGCCCAGTTGATTTCATACAAGGGACGCTATTGGCGGATGGCTTAGAAGCTACCCAATCAGAGCATGTATTACATATTAACTAAAACTCCTCAATGCTATAAGATATGCTTGATAGTTTGCTTGTCTCTGCCTCTATTTCACCCTCTCTGACATTCTCTGCGCCTGACGGAGGGGCTGTTTGCTTAAAAGATACTGACGCTCCTCTAAAAAAATGCCGCTTTATTGCGGTGCTCGGCATATTTAAAAGCACAAAAGCACACGTATTGATTTTTTGATTGTCGCTCTCTCTGACGTTCTCTGCGCCTGACGGAGGAGATGTGAGCAGAGGGGCTGTTTGCACAGAGGCTGTTTGCTTAGAAGATACTAACGCACCTCTAAAAAATTCCGCGGCAAACTTAAAAGCACAAGTATTGATTTTTTGATTGTTTGCTTTTCTTTACGAGCGCGAGCTCTCTCTCTCCCTCTGAAATTCTCTGCTCCTGAAGAGAAGATCTATTTGCATTCTTTTAATTGTGAGAAAGAACTGTCATCTCTGTCTTGTCATGGAGGACAGTTTAAACTTTTGACTAAAGGGTGTTATTTCATGTCTAGAGGGCTCTAATAATGTTAACAGTGTGGGAGAGTTTATAAGGTCTTAAAATATATAAAAATAACTACACAAACATATGGTTTCTACTTCGCGGATTTTCGTCTATCGCGGGGGGTTCTGGAACAAAACTCCCGTGATCGAGGAGGGATTACTGTGTGTATATATATATATATATATACAGTAATCCCTCGCTATATCGCGCTTCGACTTTCGCGGCTTCACTCTATAGCGGATTTTAAATGTAAGCACATCTAAATATCATGGATTTTTCGCTGGTTCGCCGCTTTCTGCGGACAATGGGTGTTTTAATTTAGGTTACATGCTTCGTCAGTTTGATTGCCTAGTTGATTTCATACAAGGGACGCTATTGGCGGATGGCTTAGAAGCTACCCAATCAGAGCATGTATTACATATTAACTAAAACTCCTCAATGATATAAGATATGCTTCCTGCGCGGTGCTTGTTTGCCTCTCTCTATCTTTCTCACTCTCTCTGCCTGACGGAGGGGGTGTGAGCAGAGGGCCTGTTTGCACAGAGGACACGGAGGCTCCTCTACAAAATGCCGCTTTATCGCGGTGCTTCTGAATACTTAAAAGCACGTATTGATTTTTTGATTGTTTGCTTTTCTTAGCGAGCGCTCTCTCTGACATTCTCTGCTCCTGACGGCGCTCTTTTGAAGATAAGATATGTTTGCATTCTTTTAATTGTGAGAAAGAACTGTCATCACTGTCTTGTCATGGAGCACAGTTTAAACGTTTGGCTAAAGGGTGTTGTTTCATGTCTAGAGGGCTCTAATAATGTTAACAGGGTGGGAGAGTTTATAAGGGCTTAAAATATATAAAAATAACTGCACAAACATATGGTTTCTACTTCGCGGATTTTCACCTATCGCGAGGTCTGGAACGCAACCCCCGCGATCGAGGAGGGATTACTATATATATATATATAGATATATAGATATATATAGATATATATATATATATAATATTATACAAACCGGATTCCAAAAAAGTTGGGACACCATACAAATCGTGAATAAAAACTCGAGGTGGAGGTGCCAACTTCTAATATTTTATTCAGAATAGAACATAAATCACGGAACAAAAGTTTAAACTGAGAAAATGTATAATTTTAAGGGAAAAATATGTTGATTGAGAATTTCATGGTGTCAACAAATCCCAAAAAAGTTGGTACAAGGCCATTTTTACCACTGTGTGGCATCTCCCCTTCTTCTTACAACCCTCAACAGACGTCTGGGGACCGAGGAGACCAGTTTCTCAAGTTTAGAAATAGGAATGCTTTTCCATTCTTCTCTAATACAGGCCTCTAACTGTTCAATCGTCTTGGGCCTTCTTTGTCACACCTTCCTCTTTATGATGCGCCAAATGTTCTCTATAGGTGAAAGATCTGGACTGCAGACTGGCCATTTCAGTACCGGATCCTTCTCCTACGCAGCCATGATGTTGTGATTGATGCAGAATGTGGTCTGGCATTATCTTGTTGAAAAATGCAGGGTCTTCCCTGAAAGAGATGACGTCTGGATGGGAGCATATGTTGTTCTAGAACCTGAATATATTTTTCTACTTTGATGGTGTCTTTCCAGACATGCAAGCTGCCCATGCCACACGTATCATGCAACCCCATACCATCAGAGATGCAGGCTTCTGAACTGAGCGTTGATAACAACTTGGGTTGTCCTTGTCCTCTTTGGTCCGGATGACATGGCGTCCCAGATTTCCAAAAAGAACTTCGAATCGTGACTCATCTGACCACAGAACAGTCTTCCATTTTGCCACACTCCATTTTAAATGATCCCTGGCCCAGTGAAACGCCAAGCTTGTGGATCTTGCTTAGAAATGGCTTCTTCTTTGCACTGTAGGGTTTCAGCTGGCAACGGCGGATGGCACGGTGGATTGTGTTCACTGACAATGGTTTCTGGAAGTATTCCTGAGCCCATTCTGTGATTTCCTTTACAGTAGCATTCCTGGTTGTGATGCAGTGTCGTTTAAGGGCCCGGAGATCATGGGCATCCAGTATGGTGTTACTGCCTTGACCCTTACGCACAGAGATTGTTCCAGATTCTCTGAATCTTCGGATGATGTTATGCACAGTTGATGATGATAGATGCAAAGTCTTTGCAATTTTTCGCTGGTTAACACCTTTCTGATATTGCTCCACTATCTTTCTGCGCAACATTGTGGGAATTGGTGATCCTCTACCCATCTTGGCTTCTGAGAGACACTGCCACTCTGAGAAGCTCTTTTATACCCAATCATGTTGCCAATTGACCTAATTAGTGTTAATTGGTCTTCCAGCTCTTCGTTATGCTCAAATTTATTTTTTCCAGCCTCTTATTGCTACTTGTCCCAACTTTTTTGGGATTTGTTGACACCGTGAAATTTTGAATCAACATATTTTTCCTTTCAAAATGATACATTTACTCGGATTAAACGTTTGATCTGTCATCTACGTTCTATTACAAATAAAATATTGACATTTGCCATCTCCACATCATTGCATTCAGTTTTTATTCACAATTTGTTTAGTGTCCCAACTTTTTGGAATCCGGTTTGTGTATATATATATATATATATATATATATATATATATATATATATATTTAAAATGATTAATCCGTTCCCATGAAAAAAAAATCCTATTGCTCTTGGCATATTATACATTGATGGGGTTGTATAAAATAATTTAAACACTGCTTAATACTAAAATACATAAATACAAAAGGAATTAGATGAAATAAATGAAAATTTTACCTCACTTTACTTTTAATAACATCTTTGTTTTTCACAATCGCAGATACCGTCGTTCTCGGCAAACGGTATGCAACAGCCTTGTCACCTTGCCACCTTCATACTTTTCAACAATCAATTCAAATTTACATGAAAAAAACACAAAATCACGTTGTGACGATGCAGGTTTTCTGTATGCTCCCATCTGCTGCCGGGGAGCCCTTGAACCCTACACCGTCAGTAATGTGCCTCACTGCCAACCTCATCGGTAACAAAAAAGCATGGGGGTGGTGAAAAAGTGCAAAGTGCTTTTATTAAAACAAGTAACAAAACAAGGTGTTTAAATTAAAGTGCAGTCTCCAAAGTTCCAATAAATAATCCATAAAATCAGAAGTGAAACGTGGAGGTTAAAAACTGTAGAAAAAAGTCTTCTTAAAAACAACGAAGTTAAAATGGAAGCATTCTTTAAAAAAAAAAAAAACAAAACACCAAGAAGAAGCCCAGTGCCTTTTTACCTGGCGGCCCCCCTTTTTCCCAACAGTGGAGTCGCCCTACTTGCAGCTGACGTTAACTCTGCCTATTTCAGCTACTTCACTCGCTCACGCTCTCTCTCTCTCTCTACCTCCCGTCCATTCTTTCTTTTTCCTCCCCTTCTAGCTGACTCGCGCTTCTGTTTATCAAGATAAGCAGCCCCAGGAACAATCATAAATGCGGACGGTCTCTCACAAGTGCACTTTGGTGAGAAACGCCCACATCGCTAATCGCCCTGACAACTTTCAGTCCCATAACCACCACGCCCCCTCACCAAGCTGCGAGCGCTGTGATTATTTATTTTAAACCTGGACTTTGACAGGAGCTGTGGACCCGCTATATAACACACGTGAAAGTTCACAGAGAGTTATAGTGCGTGTTGTTCACTGAATGCTAGCAACTGGCGCACTAACGCTCGTGGGCAGTCGTGGCTTTGTCTCGAGAGATGTAAACAAGGTTAGCACGCGAGTCGTATTCCAAACAATGCAAAATTTTTCGTGTCCAAACAGGACGTATACCAAGTTGGACTTATTCCAAAGCAGACGTATACCGAGGTACCACTGTATATCTATATGTGTATATTTTTTGACTGATAGTTGCTCTTGTAGTGAGTGATCGCATATCATGCCCAAACCTTGAGCAGGAGGTTGCACATATGTCTTAAGTCACTAATGTCGACCATTAATAATTACAAAGACTAGTGCATCAATTTCAGAAATTATTATAGATATTTCAAAATGACAGATATTGCCCCTGCTCCTTTAATTATTTGACTATCTGCCTGGAGTCTTGCCAGTAGATCCACATGTTGGCAAAAAAATTCTACTTTTAAACGGAATGATTGAAGATGCCCGAACAGAGTCGGACTGAATAACATGTACCAAGTTAGATCTCAGTAGATGACCTGAACAAGTATAGTCCTAACCAAGTCACAGCGAGGATACTCCATATGGGGCAAATTTTACTTAAATCTCTTGCATTACTTAGCTGTGTGCAAGCCTGTATTGCGCATCTGCCATGTCATCTGTTTTGCTTTATGCATGCATTCCGTCTGGCTTGGTAATTCGCAATTCTGATGCCCAGTGTGTAATTAATGTATTTTGTAACACTTGATTAATATTCTAAAATCTACAATAGAATAAAATCCAATTTATTTTTGTATAGCACAAAATCACACAAGAAGTGTTGCAATGGGCTTTAACAGAACCTGCCTTTTGACGGCCCCCCAGTCTTGACTGTCTAAGAAGACAAAGAAAAAGTCACAAAAAATCCTTGTAGGGGAAAAAAATTTAAGACACCTTGGGAAAGGCAGTTCATAGAGAGACCCCTTTCAAGGTAGGTTGGGTGTGCAGTGAGTGTCATAAAAGGGGGGTAAGCTCAATACAATGCAAAGAACATAACACAAGTAATCCTATATATAATATATAATCCTAATATAATATAATAGTACAACAGAAATATTAAAAGTACAGATCAGAATTCAACAGTAGACGATATTACATAATACAATTTGGATTTGTTTAGAGTCCTGGAGACCACTGCCATCAAGCTATCTACCCCTACTGACCATTCCACAGCTGAGACAGCACTGGGTTAGCCAATCTGATGAATGGAGCCCTCTCCCTGACGATTCCTGCAATCCTCCAACAGAGATGATTTTACCTTAGGCAGGCACAACAACTTGGCAGATGGCTGAGTACCGAGAAGAGAAACAGAATAGGTGAGGGTTAGTAACAAATTAGAACTATCATATTACTTATGTTTTAGTGCTAATGACTAACAGAGATGCAGTATGTACAGTTAATCAGCAGCTTTAGTCAGGATATGCTAAACTGTAGTAGTGAGTCTTCAGCCTGGATCTGAAAGCTGAGATCGAAGGTGCATCTCTTATAGTAGCAGGCACACCATTCCAAAATTTAGGGGTCCTGTAACTAAACGTTCAGCCTCCTACTGTTTTATTCATCCTTGGAATCACAAGCAGACTAGCATCTTAAGATCTTTTTGTACATTGTGGTTTGTAAGTCATGATAAGTTCAGACAAGTAAGCCGGACCTTGGCTATTTAAGGCTTTATATGTTAAAAGGAGAATTTTGAAATCTGTCCTAAACTTAACCGGAACCCAGTGTAAGGATTTAAGAACTGGGGTTATGTGTTTGTGTCTTCTTGTTCTTTTAATAATTCTTGCAGCATCATTTTGGAGTAACTGGAAGCTGTATAAAGAACAGTTTGAACATCCAGTGAACACCGCATTGCTGTAATCAATCCTACTAGTAATCTATACTAATAAAAGGCAAAGCCCTCACTCACTCACTCACTCACTCACTCACTGACTCATCACTAATTCTCCAACTTCCCGTGTGGGTGGAAGGCTGAAATTTGGCAGGTTCATTCCTTAAAGCTTCCTTACAAAAGTTGGGCAGGTTTTATATCGAAATTCTACGCGTAATGGTCATAACTGGAAGCAGTTTTTCTCCATTTACTGTAATGGAGATGAGCTTCAACGCTGTGGGGGCGGAGTTTCGTGTGACATCATCACGCCTCCCACGTAATCACGCAGTACAGAAGCGAGCGAGTGACATATACAACCATATTCATGAGTTCTGCTACTTCGGAAACAAAGCACGATGTAAACCTACACTTTAAATTAAGTTCATAGACAGGCTGCCGCTGGCGTTTGTAATTTAGTGCCTGCCCATATAAGGCCGTCCGTCAGCGGCAATCCAATAGCAAACTGCCACGGGTAAATATTCACGGGTGAAGGACTGTGCTTATGGAGAGGAAGATGAGATGGTCAGGGTGGTGTTTGACACAAACTCAGCGAAACTGCGAGAGAAAGTTTTAAGTGCCAGGACTAAGGTAACATTAAATACAGCCATGGACATAGCAGGAGATGGCACCAGCACAGCTGGGAACCTTCGATGCATGTACACCGAGTGGCTCACGTGAACTGACGCAGTGCACAGATAAAAGGCAACAGTTCCAAAGAGCTGAACAAAACCGAATTACACAATTGAAAAGGCAGCAAAAATATGAAGCGCCTCATACATACAAGCATATTCATAAATCCAACTACTGCGGAAACAAAGCACACGTTGGAAAAAGTCAATGTCCCGCTAAAGGAAGACAGTGTAAAAAACCCGTGCATGCAGTGTGTCAGGTCTCAGATAAAGAAGAAGACGAGCTGTTTATTGATGCAGTAAGAAACGAATCGATGAATGAAACCTGTCATCTTTACAACGATTGACAAACACGGAATGTAACTTGAACACAACACATCCTACAAATACGAACCTGATTGAAAGAAATAATGATAATCAAATCCTTGATGACAGCAACACTCAGTAACACTCACAAAACAAATACTGTATATTGACAGTCATGTTACGTTATTTTTAAAATGTTCCCTTTTCTTTTCTAGCTTTTTAACACACTACTTCTCGCTGCGATACGCGTATATATATATGTATATATATATAACCCGATCTACATACTCGAATAATGGATACTTTATTGCCATCAATGATTGTTTTGGTAAAGCCATACTCAGTGTATTCATTAGATGAGCGGTAAAAAGTAAGGCGAGGGAGGATGACTTATTGAGGCATGCAGGCTGTAGTCTTGCGTCAACTCTATCTGAATTGCGATCACATTTGAAAAATATATCTTTTCAAGTTCTATTTAGTCCATATGTGTCAAACTCAAGGGCAGGCCACATCCGCCCGGCGTAATTATATCCGCCCGATCATTTTATATACTGTATTATTGTTATTAAAGCCGGGTATATGAAGCGCTGGTAACACAATAAACTACAGATCCCATAATGCAGCGCTTCAGCTGCCTTGCCGAACACTTACCGTGCTAATCAAGTCTACCTTATGATGCTGCAAGTTATTGCGAAGCTAGCTCACACGATGCTGAAGAGAAAAGTTGATTCTGAAAATAGAGCCTTTAAAACCGATGGGAGGCTGAGTATATGTTTACTGAACCCGTGTGTCTCATTTGTGGAGCTAATGTGGCTGTAATTACAGAATTTAATCTAAGACGGCACTATAAAACAAAACATCAGGGTAACCTGAAAGACCTGAATGCAATGCAGAAGATACAGAAAGCAGAAGAATTAAATAAGAATCTGACACTTCAGCGGACGTTTTTACCCGTGCACAATCACAAAGTGATTTCAATTGAGGCTGCTTTTATGGGAGACACAACCACTTGCCCCACTTTCCCTGTTACCAAGTAATGTTAAACCAAGTCGTCACTACGGTGTTCCCAAATCGCACTTTGCTGATAAACTGGCGCACTGAGTTTGCACGGCGCTTTGGTGACTTTGAAGAACAAAAAGTCCGTCTACATGCGGCTCGAACCTTGTGCATGTTTGGTAGCACATATCTGTGTGAGAAGCTCTTCTCAGTGATAAAGACTAACAAAACAGCACACAGGAGTCGCCTCACTGATGAGCACCTGCAATCCATCCTGAGAATCTCCACAACACAGAACCTCACACCAAACAGAAACGAACCTGTTGCCAAAAAGATGCCAGGCGTCCAGCTCTAAAATGACATATGAGCAAAGACAACTGAATGATTTGATTTGTTATTGCTGAAAGGAACACATTTTATTTATATTTCTAGGTTTTGTTATGCAGCATGTTCATATTTGAATTTGTATAATTTTGACAGGATATATTTTTATGGAGAGCAAAATCTTTTGGGATATTTAAAATCTAAGTTTATTTTTTATAAAATATAAAATTACATAAGAGTAAAGAAATTTGAATGTTTGTTCTTTTAATGTTTATTTTATTTCTAACAGGATATATTTTTATGGAGAGCAAAATATTATAAGTTGTTTAAGGTTTGAGTTGATTTATTCAGGAATAATATTCCTGTCTGTTTTTACCATTCCTACCAAAGATATTTCTGTCGACTAAATAAAAATTCCTTCTATTTAAAATTTAAATAGAACTTGAACAAATACGATAGTTCATAATATCCACGCAGACTTGCACGTAAGAGGGTGTCATCCGTTTTAACAAACAGCGTATTGCACTGATACGAAATAGCTGTGTGTGTATATACGTAGATATGTATGTATATGTATATATATGTTTATATATGTGTGTGTGTATGTGTATGTATATGTATATATATATATGTATATATATATATATGTAGATGTATGTATATATGTGTGTGTGTGTATATATATGTGTATATGTATAGATATGTATATATATATGTTTGTGTGTGTGTGTGTAAATATATATATATATATATTTATATTTTTATATATATATATATATATATATATATATATATATATATATATGACAGCAACACTCATCACTCACAACAGTGACAAAACAATTACATTGACAATCATGTTACGTTATTTTCAAAATGTTTCCTTTTCTTTTTCATTGCTTCTTTAACACACTACTTCTCCGCTGCGAAGCGCGGGTATTTTGCTCTTAAATGCATAAATTAATTTCTCAGAATCCCTCTTATTTAGAAAAAGCCTTACCTTCCCAGCATTTTTAAGATGGAAGAAACAGGATTTAGACAACTTTGTAATGTGCACTTTAAATGTCATGGTAGAATTCAAGATAACTCCTAGATTGTGGGACGATTTAGTAAAATTAATGGTGATTCTAACTGACAATATAATGTTGCGATCAGCATTATTTCCTCCAATAATTAAGATCTCTGTTTTATTGGTGTTTAACGACAAATAATTCTCATCCATCCACTCCTTTAATTCACTAACACAACTAATTAAAGACAACATCAGAGAAACTTAATTTGGTCTAAAAGAAAGGTATAACTGGGTGTCACCTACTTACAAGTGAAAATTAACGTTGTTTTCTAATGATAAATCCCAGTGGAAGCATGTAAAGTGAAAACCTTAAAGGTCTCCGTACTGAGATATGTGGGACATTGTATATCACTTCTGTGTATAATGATGTAGTACTGTCGGCACATTTCTGTACATATTGTAATCTTTTTGATAAATAAGAACTAAACCAGGCAAGAATAGTGCCTGTAAGCTCAAAGTAATTTTCTAGTCTGTGCAGTAAACTAGAATGGTCAGATGTACCAAATGCTACACTTACGTCTAACAAACATTAACATAATTACAGTGGAGTTTCCCTCATCAGAGGATATAAGAATGTCGTTTACAACACGTGTTAGTGCCGTTTCTGTACTGTGAATAGTGCCTAGTACGGAAACTAGAGTGGAATTTCTCAAATAAATTGTGAAGCGTAAAGTGTGATTGAGCTGATTGACGAATACTTTTTCAAGTATTTTAGACAGAGGGTAAATTCGAAATGGGTCTATAGATATTAAGAATATGTGGATCTAGGTCTGACTTTTTAAGTGATGGTTTCATGATTGACAATTTTAGTACCACAGGTACTGTTCCATGCAATAATAAACTATTAATAACGTTAAGAATAGGTGCTGCAAGAATGTCCATTGAACTTTTTACTATTTTTGTTGGCACTGGGTCTAGGGAGCAAGTTGTAGGTTTCATTTTAGAAATTAAAGTCAAGACTTCCTGCTCAGTTACAGGATTAAAATTTGTAAAATGTTGAATACAATGTGAGACAGGGTTTGCCAATCTTACTATGTGTTTTACACTGTAATGCTGAGATCTGGGATCTTATATTTTAAATTTTCTTATTAAAGAAGTTCATAAAGTCTGTACTGCTAATATCTGTTGGTATTCTGCACTGTAGATCTGAGTTCCCATTTGTTATTTTAACCTGAGGATTGTTATTATTGCTATCTATTATAGTAGAATACTAGTCTGAGCAAGCTTTAAAGAGAGCTTTTTTATATTTTTTAACACACTGTCCATGCAATTTGAAACACATGCAGCTTTGTTGTTCTCCATCTACGCTTCAGTTTTCGACACTGTAATTTAAGAGCTCGAGTGTTCTCATTAAAATAGGGAGAGAGAGTTTCTATGTGCTTTGATCACTTTTGTTTTAAGGGGAGCCACTGCGTCCAGAGAATCTCTCAAGGTCATACTATAATGTTTTGTTAACTGATCTAAATTGTTTTCTGTGTTTATATTAGATGTTAACTGATCTAAAGGGTTTTCCACAATTACAGTTGACGTCCTAAAACTATCTATAATGTTTGAAGCAAAATTGCAATCTCGATGTCGCACTGTCTTTGTTTTAAGTGTATTGTTAAGGGAAAAACCAAATCAAATGTAATTAAGTAGAGATTGGAAATAATTTCATTCAATGGAGCAATATTTAAATTTTGAATTTCAACTTTATAAGTTATAATGAAATCTAATGTGTGGTTATGATTATGAGTTGAACCAATCTGACAAACATCCTACTGAATTTTACAAATAAGTAAAACATTTGTTAAAAGTGTCAGTTTCCATATCAATGTGTACATTAAAATTCCCTATCACTATTACTTGATCATAATTTATAGCCAAATTAGATAAAAGGTTGCCAAATTCAGTCATGAACAATGAATATGACCCTGGTGGTCTGTAGACTAGCACTACAGTTGTGTTGGAATCTGTTTTAATTTTTAAAATTAATGCCTCCTATGATGTGAAGTGATTTACATTTTGTTACAATGAAGTTTTCAAAGGCCTCCTCCTCTACCAGAATCTCTAGACTTATGAAGGAATGTCAATCCATTTGGTGATGCCTCAGCTATGGGAACAGCGTCTGATTTACTAAGCCAGGTTTCAGTGAGAAGACACAGATCAGATTTTGTACTTAATATAATATTTACTAAAACCACTTTACTCCCAAGAGAACGAATGTTCAATAAGCAGCATTTAATACTGCATAGTTCTTTCAGAACTGGTGATATATTTTGTGTTTTAATTTGAACTAAGTTTCTATTACAGGTGCCTCTGGTGGAGGGTCTGGTTTTATCTCTTGGTGTAATTATACACCTTATTTTTTTTGGTTATCAAGTAATTTAAGGTCTGTATCATGATTAAATTTACTAGATGCCCCCTAACAGGGATTATGGGTAACAGCTTCAGGAAATTAATAGGTGGGATAAACAACAGTCTGTGATTTTACGGTCTCATGACTATGGCCTGGATGGTACTCTAATCAGTCAGACAGGCAGTTTTGCTGCCATATTTTGGGACAATACATAGCATCCCCTCCAGTTAGGATGAAGACCATCTATTCTGAAAAATCCAGGCCTTTCCCAAAAATCATCCCAGTTGTTCACAAAGGCTATGCTTTTATTTGCCCACCAAGTTTTTAGCCAGCAGCGAAGGGAATGCAATCTTCTATAAATCACATTCTCTCTCTATATAATCTTGGTAAGGGGCCAGATACAATTAAATTCCGGCATTTTCTTTTAGTTTTGGAACATGGAGGGATGAAGTTCCTCTTTAATACCTCAGATTGGTGTAAATAAATATCATTAGTTTCGACATGCAGCAATAAGGTAGATACTTCATCATTGATAACACAATCCAATGCAGCCTCTATGTCAGAAATCTTCGCACCTGTGAGGAATTTAACATTAACTATTGGTTTAACACAGTTTGGAATTCTAACATTCCGCACTATGGAATCGGCAATTATGAGCACAATGCGTTTATTGGATGATTATTTTGGAGGCCTTGGTTTAATGCTCTTCTTTGGCTAACTTAGTAGGGTTTTGTCTCAGCAAAAGGTCTGTTCTGTAGATGTGAGCTCTTCTTCTGCTCAAAGTGGTACCAATCTTTGGTTACAAATAATCTCTTTAAACTAGCACTTGATTGAGTAGCGTGTCATCATCTCTGCCGTTCATTTAATTTTAAATCAGTGATTTGTTAAAAAAAAAAAAAAGAAAAAGTAAAATAGGATTAAGTTTATTTAAAATTGAACAAGTGCAGTGGCTTCATTCAGTTTTTCTCACCATCATGATCTTGCTGACTGACTGTCCCATATATGTCTTGACTCTTTTTAGGATAGCGAACCATAAAAGCAGCCGCAAAAAGGAACCTAAATCCTTACAAGACACATGAGCAGTCACTATGCTTCACTACATCATTATTATTTTATTTTATTAAGCATGAAGAGCTTTGAGGAATGGAAATGGTGGAACCCATCTGTAGGAAGAGCTGAGCTACTTAGGTGAGAGATAATCCATCCATCCATCCATCCTCTTCCGCTTAAACGAAGTCGGGTCGCGGGGGCAGCAGCTTGAGCAGAGAGGCCCAGACTTCCATCTCCCCAGCCACTTCTTCTAGCTCTTCCGGGAGAATCCCAAGGCGTTCCCAGGCTAGCCGGGAGACATAGTCCCTCCAGTGTGTCCTGGGACTTTTCCGGGGCCTCCTCCCGGTTGGACGTGCCCGGAACACCTCATCAGGGAGGTGTCCAGGAGGCATCCTGATCAGATGCCCGAGCCACCTCATCTGACTCCTCTCGATGCAGAGGAGCAGCGGCTCTACTCTGAGCCCTTCCCGGATAACTGAGCTTCTCACCCTATCTTTAAGTGAAACCCCAGACACCCTGCAGATGAAACTCATTTCAGCCGCTTGTATTCGTGATCTCGTTCTTTCAGTCACTACGCATAGCTCATGACCATAGGTGAGGGTAGGAATGTAGATCGACTGGTAAATTGAGAGCTTTGCCTTACGGCTCAGCTCCTTTTTCACCACGACAGACCGATGCAGAGCCCGCATCACTCCGGACGCCGCACCAATCCGCCTGTTGATCTCACGCTCCATTCTTCCATCACTCGTGAACAAGACCCCAAAATACTTGAACTCCTCCACTTGGGGCAGGATCTCTCCCCCCAACCCTGAGAGGGCACTCCACCCTTTTCCGTCTGAGGACCATGGTCTCGGATTTGGAGGTGCTGATTCCCATCCCAGCCGCTTCACACTCAGCTGCGAACCGATTCAGAGAGAGCTGAAGATCACGGCCTGATGAAGCAAACAGGGCAACATCATCTGCAAAAATAAAGAGATAAAGTTGTGCGATATCGGCAAACATAGCTGTGTGTTAACGGCATTTTTAACCTAAACTTGAATGTGTTTGAATATTTACTTGTTTTTAATATGAAATTCAAACTTTTTTTTTTTTTTTTTTTTTAGCTAATTTGACGGCCTTAGTACACAATGTTAACATTTCTATGGTGAGTAAACTGGCTTGCAAATTCCTGTGCATACCAGCCATGAGTTTGCCATCAGAGAGATTGTTTATTACTAGTGCAGTGTAGTCACTTATCAGTTCATGTCTGAAACCACCAAAGGTTGACATTCTGGTGTTTTTGACAATAAATTCTGTAAAGATCACAATGTCAGGGAAGCATGTATTTTGTAAGGCTTTTGTTGTTTGGACTAATTTTAATATTTTAGTTTTTGTGCACTATATCCTATAGTGGCAGCCTTTGTAAATAAAGTTCAAAAGTTAAATGTATGGTACCTACAAGTAAGTGTTTTATTTGAATGTGCAATATTTAGATAACTTGTTTAACGTTTATATTCTATTTCTGTTATATTTAGTGATTGTCCTTTTGATTATTCTTTGGTTTATCAATTTATAAGCTAAATATGGGTATCAGTAAATAATGTTCTCTTGCTTACAGACTATGCCTTATTTAGATGCTGCTTCTGAGACATCAGTGACAGATTATGTGATAATTGTTCTATTTTTGATTGTTCTATGCCAATTAACAAATGTAATAAAATGTAATCCTTGCCTTAGAGTATACAGCAGTCAATATTTTTATGCTATTATGTGGTACTCTGTAAATATTGAACTGGAGCTTGACTTAAAAATTTTTTTTTATCGCAAATCAAATCGCAGTGTATGTCAGAAAAATCACAATTTTCCTTAAATCCATGTGTCAAACAGCAAGCTTTGCCTCAGTATGTGCTTTCCTCCTTAGACTGCATTTCATTTTGAATCCATTTTCATAACTCGCCTTGTTCATAATAGACATAGTGTACTCATGTTTAAAAACCTGTATCATTCCTCCATTTTGAAAGCAGGCATATTGTCTGGCTCATGTCCATCCCTCTCCACAGCTAAATATACATATGTGCCTCACATATAGGTAGGTGCTTTCTTTTATACCATGGTTGATGGCTAGTTTTAGTAACTGATGTTCGCAAAAAATTGGACGATTGAATCTTTACTGATGGTCTTGCTCCTTTGTCCTCCATAAGTTACTTTAAGCTAAGTATGAGGTACAAGTTAAATGACATAGTCCTTTAAAATCCTCCATTTCAAATTTTATTATATATTCAGACTGTTTAGCTTATCTGGACTTAAACATAAGAGGTAATACTTCTTTCTAAAATTTGCTGTACATTTGCATGCAGTATTTCCCTCAGAGTTCTCTTCATTAGTATACCTATGTGAAAAGGCGTTATATGGACGCTGACCCAACATAGACTGACACCGTGAGGCACTCTTAAAATAAACAAACTTTTTATTTTCTTCACCAGTGGGGCAGTCTTCCCCACACCACCACAAAAACACTCTTCCTTTCCTCCACTCCTCTCGGCAGCTTCGTCTCCCTCCTCCCTACTCTGGCACCTTGATTAGTGGCTGCGGGCTTTTTTTATAGCCCACCCGGAAGGGCCCCGATACCACCAGGGAGGCTGCCACCAAGTAATCTGGGCAACTTAATGAACATCCCATGGCAACTTCCCCGGATTCAGTGCCAAAGGGGTGTCCCAGCCGGGCATTGGCCCCGGCCATCCGTCACAGCCTATTTGCATACTTTAATTCAATGCTGTGTTAAAACACATTTTAATTCCCCTCAATTTGTTTAAATGATTGTTCAAAAGAATAACAGATCTAGTGGATCCCTTTTTTAAATTTATCTCATACTTGGACCACACTGCCTTTTAAAACTTTTTCCTGTCTCAGTAGCCCTCAGAATACTTGTCCTCAAATCTCTCTGATCCAATTTCCCTTGCTGTCAGTGACAGTGTGATGTCATTGTTGAGCTCAATTGCTTGCATGTAAGCAGTTCTTGTCCTGTGCTTGCATTTAACATTTCTCCATACCTTTTTGCTAAGCCCTTGGTTAAATGTACAAAAGTAAAAGCAATGCTAGTTTTCCTGTAGTATTATTGTGGTAACACAGTTTATTCAATTTAAACCTACCGCGTATCTAAAGTAAAGCACACAAATATTATGAGTCATATTTAATAAACTGAAACAGTCCAATTTTTAAATCCTGTTACACTCTTGGTTAGCTGCTTTGATGTTCCCAAGACAGGTTTGCCCTTGCTGTCCAAGTTCTACCTTGTCACCTGATCTAAAGGCAGCATTATGTGCTTATTACAGCACACATACCTCTAATGTCACCCATGGTTTCTGATCTGCACATGTTCTGATCGTCTTGGAGACCACTGCATCATCTATGCACTTACTAGTGTAGCAAGTGACTGATAATGCATTCTCTTCTAACTTAGTCTGATGGCCATAGGTGGTAGCTGCTTTAAACATGGCCCAGTCTATGTGATCAAAACAGTCCTGTGGGGCTGAATTCATAATTCTTCCACTTTTATTACCACTCTACAATTTATAGGAATAGTGAAATGTTTCTGTTCCTTGGAAACAAAACATAAGTAAAAATCAAATAAATCTGCCTTTCTCTAAATCTGGTAGCCTTATCTGTTTTTGCATTCATGCATGCCATGTGTGCTGTGCTTAGGAAAATTTTAGGAACTAGCGGTAACATTATGTAATTTTTTTGTTCCCCATTGGTTAACTTGAATAGAAAAAAGTATTTCCATTTTGCTGAAATGGCAGAGTTCTGAAAGTTAAGTCACCAGGAAATTTTGGGTTGAAAGAAGTCAAAAAAGATTAATTACATCTCACTTTCTTCAAATGGAAGAATCCTAACCCATCTTCCATAATACAGGCAAACAAGGAGCCTTTACATATAAAAAATAATGATGCAAATGTTTTTTATAGTCTGCCAGGTATTTACAGTATATTGTTCTTAATTATAAATGCTGAAGCACAATTAACCTTTTGGCACTTGAGCTTTTTAATTGATAAATTTAAATTAAGTCATGTTTCCCAGGCATCTGAATTGTAAATAAATAAAATAAAATACTTAAATAAATAATAAAAATAATAAATTAATAATAATAAATAAATACTGTATATGAGGGATGTCACAATACAAGATTTTTTTATATTCACTACTAATACTAGTGCAATTAAATAGGTATTAAGTATTGTTCAATATCTCAGCAAAATAAATCCAATTTTAGTTTTTTTTTTTTAATTAAAAGTACCTCATTTTCCAAGTTAAAGATATTGTGCCTTGTTCTGTACCAGAATATAAAATATAGAAAGGGCCAACAGTAACAACAGATTTAAAATAGTGGTAAGTCCATTAAGTATTTACCCAACTATCATTTAAATAATGTAGTATTGACATTAATAAGGAGAAAAATGAGTTTTCTGCTGCAGTTTTAAGATTTTTTTTTGTATTTTTTTTTTAGTTTTTCATTTTATTTTTTATTTAGCTTTAGTTTTTGACCATTTTTAATTTTTTTTTAGTTTTTCATTCATTAATGTTTATTTTGATATAGTTTGTTTCTTAGATTTTCTTTTTTGCTTGTATTTAGTTTTAATTTTTCATATATAAAATTTTAGTCTTTGTCACATCTAAAATGTTGACATGGGCACAGCTTTGCAAGTGTGAAGGACAGTTATCTTTATAGTTGTCAAGTTGTATTTCATTCATGTTGTACCAATTAACTTAATCCATACAATTTTACCATCTGTGACAGAACTCTATTTTCTCCTGATAATGTAACAGTTTGAGGCTTCCAATATACTGTAATCAGACAATACATGAATCAAATAACAAATGTGCTCTTATTGCAGGTTAAAGTAACAAATGAAATAAGTTTAAGCACATGGTTGTTTAATTTCAAACATGCTTTCTTTTTTGTTTTTGACTTTCCTTTTGCAAGCAGTAAGATCCAGTCTAATTTTATTTGTGATATCTCCTGATGCTGATTATATGTCATTTGTCCATGTCAAAACTGAAAGAGTATTTTTTCCCTGGAAATTCTTACTGTGTTTATTTTTTTAAAACACTATTTAAGTCACTACTTGAACTGTGCTTTTGTCATCATGGCTGGGTATGTGGCTGTGACTGGAAGAACTTGTCAAACCGGAGTGTATTTCTGGAAAGGTCATGAGATTTCTCAGAATCCCAGAACTTGGCAATTTGTGTTAGGAAGTTTCCTAGAGTTTCTAAGTGATGGCTGATTAAGTTTCTGGTTTCCACTGAACAGACTTTCTTGCAAGCTGCTGTACCACTTTGTGGGGCATACAGCAGTGGCCAAAAGTTTTGGGAGTGACACAAATGTTGTGTTTTGCAAATATTGTGGCTTCAGTTTTTCTGGTGGCAATTCACATTGTTTTTATATTACTGTGCAGAGTGATCAGATGTATATTAATTCATTGCAAAGAGCTATATTAGCATAAAAAGTTAACTTTATCACAAAAACCCATTTTCACTTATTTTGGCCCTGGGACAAAATGATCAGTTAGAAGTGTCCAGGAAGCACCGGGCCTGTCTCCTTTTGAGGGGTCATCTACAATATCGTGTTGCCACCAGTGCTGAGCTTTTGCAGTATTGCCAGCAGGTGGGTGTGAGTGCATCTGCATGCACAGTGAGGTGAACACTTTTGGACAAAAGCCATGTGCCATGTGTCAAGAACGACAGCAAAGAAACCGCTTCTTTCCAAAACAAAACTCTAATACACACTGAAATTCTTCAGGAAGTATGAGGACACGTCAGCAGAAGACTGGTGCAAAGTTATTTTTTTGGATGAATCCTCCTTCTGACTGTTTGGGACATCTGGAAAATCGATTGTCCAGAGAAAGAAAAGGTGAATGCTACCATTAGTCCTGTGTCGCGCCAATAGTGAAGCATCCTGAGACAATTCTTGTGCAGGTTGCTAAATCATCCAAGGGAGCAGGGCCACTCACAATTATGTCCAAGAACACTGCCATAAATAAAGAATGGCATCAAAACTTCCTCCAAGAGCAACTTCTCCTAACAATCCAGGCACAATCTGACAATGATCTGTGTGTTTTCTAGCATGCTGGAGCACCATGTCACAAGGCAAAATTGATAACGAAGTGGCTTAAAAGTCATTACATTGAAAGTTTAGACCCGTGGCCTGGAAAGTCCCCAAATATTAATCCCATTGAGAATCTGTGGTCAGTTCTCAAAAAGCAGATGGACAAGCTGAAGCACACACGTTGTGATCAACTGCAAGCACTAAAAGGCAAGAATGGGTCACCATCAGTCAGGATTTGGCACAGAAGCCTTTAAGGCCGATTTATCATGTTAAAGTTACATTAGCACAATAAGTTGATGCCTGCATAAAAATAAATTTATAGTTAAAAGGTCAAGAAGTTCCTTACTCCTCTTTCTGTTATGTCTGCCTGCCATGGTTATCTTCTGTTTTGCCTAGGTTTTCCCTGTTGGAGTTTTTTTTTCTGAGTACTCTTGATTGGTTCTCTTGAGCCTCAGCTGTTGCTTGGCACTTTTTTTGGCATGACATGTTGAGTTGTTATTGTATAAAATCAAGAAATGTGTTAAGTCCATTACACAAAAAAAGCACTTCAAGTTTATTTACATACGTATCTTATTTCAGTGGTCATTTCTTTATTTAATCACCTCGGCCAGCTGTAACAACAGATACTCTTTTTGGATAGTACCTGATAATTTTGTATTTTGTAAAATTGTATAGAACCAGTATCTGTAAAACTCAAACTTGAAGAATTGGTCAAATAGTATCAAGCTTTAGGGACAAGAGGTGCCACTGAATCCCCAAACCCCAGACACACTACACTAAACAGCCCCAGGTACAAAATAAAGGTTTTTATTTTCCACACAATACCTTCAGTCCCAGGTACAAAATAAAGGTTTTTTATTTCCACAAAATACCTTCACAGATGCATTCCACAACCTTCCAATGACTATTCCTCCTTTTCCTCTTCCAGGTGAGCTTTGCTTTCTGCCTTCCAACTCTGCTTCACCAGGCGAGGCTGGAAGGCTTGCTTTGTGTACTTCTGGGAGTACTTCTGATACCGGGGTATAGGCTAACAGAAGCACTTCAAGGTCAGATGGAAGCCTCCTGAAACAGGGAGTTCTTCTCCCTGCAGTCCCCCCTTGACAGCACCCAAGGACCCCAACAGAGTTTTCCAGGCAGCTGGTGAACTACAGTAGTATAGCATCTGTATTCATACATAGTATGCACATTAATACTGTGTATAGTAGGTGAATTCAATTTAAGGAGATTAACAGATACGTAAATAATGCAGATTCTGAAATTTTATTTTAATGAAGCATATACAACATAAATAACGGGTTATATCTGCTTATTGCCAAATGTGCAGGTCGATCTTAGAATTACACATCAGTAAAACAGAAGGAGGCACGTGCCCTATCTTGCATAATTAGACACGTGGTGAATGAAAACAAACCTTAAAAGAACCTGACTATACCCCACCCCACCCAGACATAGGAGACTCTATGAAATAATAATAATAATAATGAAAGATTTACTACTATTTACAAAAAGTTTTTTTATTTTTTTGGTAGAAGAAAAAGTTCAAAGCATCGGTACAGACAGCTGGGAGAGCTTTCAGCATGACTTCAAAAAATAGAATGAGCCAGCAGCTTCAATCATGACACGCCATTTTGAATTTTCTGCCTTTAACTCTTTTAGGGTTGAATTTTTTTTCCTTTTTTTCCAGGGCTGAATATTTTCCAAAAAACTCAGTTTTCTGAAAAGAACACCAGCAATAGTTTCTCACATAAATCAACATAAAACGTCTGTTGCTGCGTGCATTGCCCTGTTTGCTACCATGGGGGTGGAGGGGGCGAGGAATGTCAAGCTGTTGCTGGGCTGTTTTCCAAAAAGTACACAATGCAGTTGTTTCTCACATAAATCAATTTAAAACAACCTACATGTTTTTTCTGACTGTTGACTAGGATTATGACATTTCCTTTATATTTTAATGAAATAAACGTTTGCGCTTCTCTGACTGCGTTCTTTCTTCATTGATCTTGTGGAGGCATGGTGGTGCAGTGATTGGCACTGCTGCCGCTCAGCTCAGGTTGCCTTTTTGGCCACAATAATCTGTCCAATATACTTGGTAGATGTTTCCTTAGCCCTCAGGGACAATTTAAAGATGATTGCATCATTATAATCCAGTCAAATCTAGTTCAGTTATTCAGTCCTCATTGACTTCGATGCATTTTGCCATGATTTCTCAGAACTCGAGGTGAAACGAACACTGTGGAGTTCGCTCATCACAATTGAAGTGTATCTTTATAATTGAAATATAGGCCACAGCTGTTAACTTTTCTTTTTTTTTTTTTAACAAAGGCTAATTGTTCACTGTCCATTAAATACTAAAATAAATAAAATGCCCTAAAAATATATACTAATATGTACAGAATTATTTATACATAATACGTATGGCATAAAAGAAAATGAAAGTTTTTTTTTTTTCTTTAATGTACCTATCTGAAACAAAAGTTATTTAAAAAAAAAAAAGTAGTTTTCACCATTCCTCTTAACAAAAAATTGTGTGTATATGTGTGTGTGTATATATGTATATATATGTGTGTGTATATATATATATATATATATATATATATATATATATATATATATATATATTGTGTGTGTGTATATATATATATATGTGTGTGTATATATATATATATATATATATATATATATACATATATATATATATATATATATATATATATATATATATATATATATATACATATATATATATATATATATATATATATATATATATATATATATATATATATATATATACATATATATATATATATATATATATATATATGTGTGTGTATATATATATGTGTATATATCTATACTAATAAAAGGCAAAGCCCTCACTGACTCACTCACTCACTCACTGACTCATCACTAATTCTCCAACTTCCCGTGTAGGTGGAAGGCTGAAATTTGCCAGGTTCATTCCTTACAGCTTCCTTACAAAAGTTGGGCAGGTTTTATATCGAAATTCTACGCGTAATGGTCATAACTGGAAGCAGTTTTTCTCCATTTACTGTAATGGAGATGAGCTTCAACGCCGTGGGGAGTTTCGTGTGACATCATCACGCCTCCCACGTAATCACGCAGTACATAGAAAACCAGGAAGACCTCAAAAAGCGCTCAAGAAAACATGCATTATATAATTGAGAAGGCAGCGAAACAATAAGAAGCGGCGAGTGACATATACAACCATATTTATGAGTTCTGCTACTGAAAACAAAGCACGATGTAAACCCTACACTTTAAATTAAGTTCATAGACAGGCTGCCGCTGGCGTTTGTAATTTAGTGCCTGCCCATATAAGGCCGTCCGTCAGCGGCAATCCAATAGCAAACTGCCACGGGTAAATATTCACGGGTGAAGGACTGTGCTTATGGAGAGGAAGATGAGATGGTCAGGGTGGTGTCTGACACAAACTCAGCTTAAACTGCGAGAAAGTTTTAAGTGCCAGGACTAAGGTAACATTAAATAAAGCTATGGACATAGCACGAGATGGCACCAGCACAGCTGGGAACCTTCGATGCATGTACACCGAGTGGCTCACGTGAACTGACGCAGTGCACAGATAAAACAAAAACCGAATTACACAATTGAAAAGGCAGCAAAAAATATGAAGCGTCTGATAAGCATATTCATAAATGCAGCTACTGTGGAAACAAAGCACACGGTGGAAAAAGTCAATGTCCCGCTAAAGGAAGACAGTGTAAAAAACCTGTGCATGCAGTTTGTCAGGTCTCAGATAAAGAAAAGACGAGTTGTTTATTGATGCAGTAAGAAACGAATCGATGAATGAAACCTGTCATCTTTACAACGATTGACAAACACGGAATGTAACTTGAACACAACACATCCTACAAATACGAACCTGATTGAAAGAAATAATGATAATCAAATCCTTGATGACAGCAACACTCAGTAACACTCACAAAACAAATACTGTATATTGACAGTCATGTTACGTTATTTTTAAAATGTTCCCTTTTCTTTTTCTAGCTTTTTTAACACACTACTTCTCCGCTGTGATACGCGGGTATATATATATGTATATATATATATCCCGCTCTACATACTCGAATAATGGATACTTTATTCGCCATCAATGATTGTTTTGGTAAAGCCATACTCAGTGTATTCATTAGATGAACGGTAAAAAAGTAAGAGCGAGGAGAGGATGACTCATTGAGGCATGCAGGCTGTAGTGCGCGTCAACTCTATCTGAATTGCGCGATCACATTTGAAAAAATATATCTTTTCAAGTTCTATTTAGTCCATATGTGTCAAACTCAAGGGCTGCGGGCCACATCCGCCTGGCGTGTAATTATATCCGGCCCGCGAGATCATTTTATATACTGTATTATTGTTATTAATGGCCCGGGTATATGAAGCGCTGGTAACACAATAAACTACAGATCCCATAATGCAGCGCTTCAGCTGCCTTGCCGAACACTTACCGCTTACTAGAGTTATTGCGCACTGAGTTTGCACGGCGCTTTGGTGACTTTGAAGAACAAAAAAAGTCCGTCTACATGCGGCTCGAACCTTGTGCATGTTTGGTAGCACATATCTGTGTGAGAAGCTCTTCTCAGTGATAAAGACTAACAAAACAGCACACAGGAGTCGCCTCACTGATGAGCACCTGCAATCCATCCTGAGAATCTCCACAACACAGAACCTCACAGCAAACAGAAACGAACTTGTGGCCAAAAAAAGATGCCAGGCGTCCAGCTCTAAAATGACATATGAGCAAAGACAACTGAATGATTTGATTTTTTATTGCACGTAAGAGCGGGAGTCAACCGTTTTAACAAACAGCGTATTGCACTGATACGAAATAGCTGTGTGTGTATATATGTAGATATGTATTTATATGTATATATATGTTTATATATGTGTGTGTGTATGTATGTATATGTAGATATATATGTATGTATATATGTGTATATGTATAGATATGTATATATATATATATATATATATGACAACAACACTCATCACTCACAACAGTGACAAAACAATTACATTGACAATCAGGTTACGTTATTTTCAAAATGTTTCCTTTTCTTTTCATTGCTTCTTTAACACACTACTTCTCCGCTCGAAGCTGGTATTTTGCTAGTATATATATATATATATATATATATATATATATATATATATATATTATATTATATATATATATAATATAATATATTAATATATATATATATATATCAACAACAACAACAACAACATTTATTTATATAGCACATTTTCATACAAACAGTAGCTCAAAGTGCTTTACATATTAAAGAATAGAAAAATGAAAGACATAATTATAAAAAATAAATCAACATTAACATCGAATAAGAGTAAGGTTCAATGGCCAGGGGACAGAAAAAACAAAAAAACTCCAGACGGCTGGAGAAAAAATAAAATCTGTAGGGATTCCAGACCATGAGACCGCCCAGTCCCCTCTGGGCATTCTACCTAACATAAATGAAACAGTCCTCTTTGGCTTTAGGATTCTCACGGAAGGGCTTGATGATGATGATGGTCACGTAGACTTCTTCCTTTTAATCCGTCCATCATTGTTGGAGCATCATGAAGCTTTGAGTAGGTGGAGGTGGCGCAGGCCACCACCACAAAGAAACCGGAAAAAGAAACAGAAAAGAGAGTAGGGGTCAGTACCGATTTTAGAGCCACCATGAATAGTTGTTATGTATATAATATATATAATATACTAGCAGAATACCCGCGCTTCGCAGCGGAGAAGTAGTGTGTTAAAGAAGGTACGAAAAAGAAAAGGAAAAATTTTAAAAATAACGTAACATGATTGTTAATGTAATTGTTTTGTCATTGATATGAGTGTTGTTCTCATCTCTCTATCTATATATATCTATATCTCTATATCTATCTATCTATCTATCTATCTATCTATCTATCTATCTATCTATCTATCTATCTATCTATCTATATATATATATATATATATATATATATATATATATATATATATATATATATATATATATATATATATATATATATATATATATATATATATATATATATATATATATATATATACACACCAGCTTGGCAGCGAGAAGTAGTGTGTTAAAGAAGTTATGAAAAAGAAAAGGAAACATTTTAAAAATAATATAACATGATTGTCAAAGTAATTGTTTTGTGTATTTGCAGCGTCACAAAGTTTTTTCGCTAGCTGCATCAGAAAATGTACCACGACGCCTGACACCTCCTTTTTACTGTTTTCTCACAGCTTGGATTGCTGCTGTCATATATATATATATATATACACACACACACACATACATACATACATACATACATACATACACTTACATATCTTCATATCTACATATCTATATACATATCTACATATACACACATATATATATATATATATATATATATATATATATATATATACATACCTATCTACATCATATATACACACACATACATACATATATATACACATACATATACTTGTGTGTAATGCTTTTATATATGTGTGTGTATAGCTTTGGTCACTGAGTGCAAGGGAGAAATAATAAAATATAGTCTATAAGTTATTAAACAGTAAAACATTAACGCTTTAAGAAGTACAGGTACATTGAGCACTACTGGAGTGGTTCGGGTAAACTACATTTTAAAGACTGTGTAACACAACAGGTAAGTAACTAACAGCAGCTAAAATATATATGGATCATCTCTCGGTAGTAGATCCCTTTTGAAAGGCGCTACACGACGGCTGTGGTATAGAAATTACATTTTCTATGTGAACGCTCAAATTTGTGCCTCTGGTAATGTGCCTTACCGGCATTTAAAGAAAATTAGTTTTGTGTCCTCTGCAGTGTTAAGCGA
>NC_053154.1:162386662-162426662 GCF_016835505.1 Polypterus senegalus
GTCAGTGAGTCAGTCAGTCAGTGAGGGCTTTGCCATTTATTAGTATAGATTTAGGTGTTTTTTCTTCAGTGTATCAGCTAGACATAATTTTTGAGGTGTGTTTATAAATATGGACTACCATTTTAATAATGCAATACGTATTTCTTATCGAAACTTATACTGCATGACACACAACATCATCAAATTAAAAAATCACAGTACAAATCTTTAAAAAAGCTACAAATGTATCAAATGTTCATAAGTTGCTTATCAAGAAGACATCAGACTAACATGCTTAACAGGTTTATAAGTAACAGACATTTTGCTGTTAAGCCAACAAGACTATTGTTAACTTAGCAGCATTTTCAAATGTGGTTTTGTTTTCTTTTTCCATTTGAAAAGCAGATGCACTTTAAACAAGATTGCGGTCCAATCTGCAATCTGTCTTAAATAAAGTACAAAATTAAAAGGTCTGAATTAAAGTGGCATTTTTGCTATCTGTTTAACTGCACATCACTTCTCAGATTCCATTTTTTCCAATTAGTACCTCACTTTCTTTAATGTAAAGGTAATGTTCCAGTTGTTTCTCCCTCTCGTTGCTGCTGCAGCAAAAAAAGACGTGCCTTGGCTCAGTTACCGTAATACTTAGCTTGTATAAAGAAACACTGCAACTAAATTACCATAAAGTCTAGAAAAGCACAGATTGAAAAAATCGCTTTCTGTGATTGGCCAATTTACCAATCACCAAACATCTGAAACAATTTGTACAAGTCTTAGGAGCAAAATAATTTGTTAGAGCATTGCATGCATACGATTTTGTATTAAAGAATTGACATTGAACCAATTGGTCATGATGTTTTTCTTCATCTAAGATTAATTCAGATACTCAAGAGCCTTCTGCTGTGTTAAATCCTGCATAACTTTTACTCTGCTTTTTTTTTGTAAATTATTCAAATGATAACACTGTGCAATAAATTATAGATATAAAAGTGGTGTTCAGGCAATCCCAGCTTTATTTTTCTGCTTCCTACTCTTTTTGAACAGAATCATCTTCCAAAATGCTGCAGTGTGTTTTCTTTATTTCTGGTTCTGGTATTGAATAAGTGTTTTAATTACTAGTCAGATGCTGAAGTATAAAGATCAAATAGGATTGAAATAAAAAAAGTACAAGTACTGTTTTATCCAGTCAGGATTGTACTGTGAAAGTTCATAGTTTAGACTATAGGTAGCCAGTTCTGGCTCATTTCAAATCATTAACATATTTTCACTCTAAGATGATAGTACAGATTCATTAATGAATCATAGACAGCAGTTCCTATTATAATTGCATGATAGCAAGTTTACAAAAAATCATTTACTATTTCAAATCATTGGATGTGAAGTGTTTATTTTTGTGTATAAAGTCATGTCAAAGGTTTTTTTCGTTTTCTAAAGGATAGTTTGATATTTTTATTTTAAAGTTATTTCTTAAATGTTATGATATACTGTATATTAATTTGCCATATGAAATTGTATTTTGAAGCAGTTTTTATACATGCAAAAAATATACTTAGCCTGCTCTTGCTTTAAAATGGAGTTATAGAGTACCTTTGTCCAATGTGAAAACAGAAGCTTTAAAACTTAGAGAGTACTTCCATTCTTCAAACCAAGAGTGTTATCAACTATTTACATACATCTTGAAATAAACACATATTTTATAAAAAGCAAAACATTTTTGTGAGATTCAACCATTTTAAAACGAGGCCGTCTGTACGCTTTACCTCATTACATCATTAGTGGAAATCTTTCAGCCCAAGGAGTACAGTTTTCTCCAGAGTGTTCCTCAAACAATGTTCTCTAAACACTGTTAAGGACATTATTGAATTTTATTACCCAGATGTGTAGACCTTGGCAATGTAATGCCTGTTTTAACCTGGTTAAAACTAAATATATTCCTAAATGTATACACTTCACTGTCACTAAACTAGTGAAACATGCATAAGCAGCAATTTCTTTGTGAAATTATTCAATAAATTGTTTTTTGAGTGGTGGCAATAATCTTCAGTCTGATTCAGTGTGTTTGCCAACAATATGGGAATGTCTAGGCTCAGTTTCAGTACTACACCAATGCTGGCTGCAGTGAACAGACAAGCGAACAGTAAGCATATTTTTACCTCAAGAAAATAGTAGTAAGAATCTGTGATAAAATTCATTACATTAGTTTACTTTTATTAGTAAATGTAGTAGATGTTACAAGCATGTGTTAGAAAAGCAAAGGGATGCTTTCTTAATTCGAAAAGTTATCTGCTTCTAAGTGGACTTTCTTTAAGTTTAAGACTTTTTGTTTTCATGTTGACCGCCAGTGCCATTCTCCTCCATTTTAAAGTGAAGAGCATCCTGGGTATTCTTATTTTATTTTTTTTAATTTGTGAAAATACATTCACTTTAGAACATAAATGTATGTGGCAAATTAATATATCCCATGAGTGTGAACAAATAACTTAGACTTGGGAAAAATACCAAACTTACCCTTTAACTTAATGTGGACATATTAAAATTTGATACTTCATTTGGTGTTCACTTATAGATAAAGATGGTGTAACAAACATTATAGCACATTTACATCTTGTTGTTCATTATATAATTTGTTAGTGATCACTTTTATTCATTGTAGGGGTATCTTGCCTTGATGGAGAGATGTGTTAATCCAATCATAAGGAGTAGGCTTAATTTACACTTGGGGAATTATTAGATGTTCCCAGACCAGCTGTGAGGTATAATTCTTCCAGTGTTTCTTTGTCAAATGGCTCCTCTTCATTCAGCTCTTTACTTACTTTCTGCAGGGTTATTGCTGCTTTTTTTCTCCAGAAGAAAAACACTTTCATATTTGGCGGTGGTAAATCACCTCACCTACAGTAGCATTTTGGCATGGAAATTCTTGTGGGGCTGCTTAATACTTGAAGAGAGAAATTTCAAATACATTGACAGACTTTTGGAAGATGCAGAGCCATATTAAGAAGCTGGCCATAATTAAAGCCTTGCAGAGAGTGTGTGTGTGTGTATGTGAGTGGGAGAGGGATGGAGGAAATCAAGCACTTGAAGAGTAGCACCTGTGAGAATCGCTTTAATCATGTCACCTAATTGATTGTATGAATTGAGGTGGTGTTGACTCTGACCCCAAGTAAGCAGAAGAGGCAGAGCTAACAGAGTAAACATGCAGGTAGTGGACACAGACATGGGAAGATCTTAGGAGCAGTGGAAGGTCAGAGTAGAGGCAGCAGTGTTGAAAAGCTGCTAAGGAAAGAAACTACCTTCAGTAAACCTCACATGAAGGAGCGAGGAAAGGGCAAGAAAAAATACAAGGCAAATACGAGTAATTCCATAAAGATCACACAAAATAAAAATCTGTCAACATATTGTCACATAGTACAACCACCAAGTAGTATTAAAAATATCTCACAGCTGAAAGCAGAAATACAAATGGATATTTACAAGTTTCTAATGTGCTAAATTGTATTTTACACAAATTATCAATGTGATTAATGATAATGATGGTTCACTTAAAATGTTTCAAGCCTTCAAAGCCCTGAGGCAGAACACCAGACTGCACAAGTGCACAGATGAGCAATGATTTGTTTTAAACTTCAGTTCCGATGGTCCTGCCCTAGCAGCTCAGAAACAGACTAGTGGCACCCTGCACAAAGATGACTTCACATACTTCAAAAAAAGATTTTTTTTCTAGAAGAGAAGTTGCATTGAGCATATAAGAAAAATTTGATTGTGTTAATCAATTTCAATTTGTTACAAATATTTCACCAGTACATTCAATTATTGAGGCATGTTTCATACTTCATTTTTGCACAACATCCCCATCTTCTCTGTGATGGGGAGGCATTATCACATCTGCTCTTTATGCAGAGATAGCACTGGTCCTCACAACTGTATTATATATAATATACAGGCTAAGAGGACAGCATACTTAGCAAACTGAGGAGGTTCCCAAACTAGTTATTCTCTAAGCCTCTGCTATGCTTTTACTTGAAGTTTAAATCGTGGATGTAATTTTTGTAACAGTATCCTAGCCTATGCTTTTCCAGAGAGGCTAACGGGATTGATCCTTCATTAAGTGAAGCATGTCTTTTTAGAAGTGGTCCCCTACCTATCAAGGTGCTTTTTCTTGCTGTTCTTACCTGCATTAGACATTGAAGGGGGATTCTGACCAAGAGCCACTGCTTTTAGAATTTATGTAGTAATCTATCTTTTGTCACCCTGGTACTACTGTGCTTTTAAAGCACCACAGTGACCTCAGCCTCAGATTTATTTATTTTTTGTCATTTCCTCTTTAGAAAAGAAGTATCCACAATAATAATTCCATTTGAATCCACATTCCCTGTCCATGCTGGCTGTAGCCTGGATATTCTGCCTACCTATCTTCAGTCACTGTACGTTTTTTTCCAAAACATCACCCACTGTTAGGGTTATTCTCAGCGGTCTCACCTAACTTCTCTGAAAACAAACTTCAGTTGCTTTGACAGCTGATGCCTTCTTAGTTATCTGGTGGCTAAATCTGCAGACCTTCATGACATTATTCAGAAGACCCTCTTAGTTTATTTTGTACCTTCTATCAACACTAATATCTCTTACCAAGTCAGAAGATATTACCATAACAAGTACCAGCTACACTTTGGCTGCATGTTCTCATGGTTGCCTCCAGTAATGAAATCTTGTGTAATATCTTTCATCTCAGTGGCATTGTCAATGTCCTAACCCTTTGCTTTGAAGATGGTGAGCTTATAGAATGGCTCCAGTCATGCTAAATTATTGCTACAACACACTTGACCAAGCTCGACTCTAGGAGTAAGTGTGAATATCCCTGTTCTTGGATAAATATGAATAGATTTATCATTCTGAGTTTAAATTTGCATTGCTGTGAGCCATGTATTCTTGGTTGGAAAACAAGTTAAATACAATTAATGCCCACAGCCTTTATCTTCTGGTTAGAAATTTTCTTCCTGTTTATGCATTTTAGTTCTTTTTTAAACATAAAAATTTGAAACAGAACCACTAAATACATAGTTCAAGAATATAGAGATGCTTGCTGCCACATTTGGAAAACTACACAAATCAGTTTCTATCAGAAGCATGATATGACTAACTCTAGATGTAAATTAATTGAACAATTTCAATCTTGGCTCCCTTAATTCATAATCCATACAGTTTAGACACTTTCCCATTACGTAAACATAGACAACTAATAGTAAAGTTTTGCAAAAAAATATTGAGCTATCCAGTGGTCTGTTATGAATAGTTCACTTGCATAAATGTGGGCATCTATATATCATTTAATAGATGTGCTGTAATGTTTTATTTGCTGTATCTGTCCACATTTTGGACAGTTTTACACATGTAGCTTGGCAGTTAACTGTTTAATTCCTGGGATAGGCTGCATGTGTAAAAGTGGATTATAAACTGCTCAGATAAATTAAAGGTACACTTTGAAAACACATCAGATCTCAATGGGAAAAAAATTGTGCTGGATGGCTACACTGATATGGACAGGGTAATGTGTTAGGAATGAAAGGATGCCACATCGTTTGATGGGAATAAAAATTATCAACATACAGAGGGCTGAATTCAAAGACACCCTGAAAATCAAAGTGAAAAAATGATGTGGCAGACTAATTCCGGAATTTCATTGCATTAACTCAAAATCGTATTTGGATAGTTTGTATGGCCCCCACATGCTTGTATGCATGCCTGACAACAATGGATGGTGTCCTGGGGGATCTCCTCCCAGATCTGGACCAGGGCATCACTGAGCCCTTGGACAGTCTGAGGTGCAACCAGGTGGTGTTGGATGGACCGAAACATAATGTCCAAGAGGTGTTCTATTGGATATAGGTCAGGCAAGCGTGGGGACCAATCAATGGCATCAGTTCCTTCATCCTCCAGGAACTGCCTACATGCTCTTGCCACATGAGGCCAGGCATTGTTGCACACCAGGAGAAGGCCAGGACCCACTGCACCAGCATAGGGTCTGACAATGGGTCCTAGGATTTCATCCTGATACCTAATGGCAGTCAAGGTGCCGTTGTCTAGCTTGTAGAGGTTGGTGTGTCCCTCCATGGATATGCCTCCCCAGACCATCACTGACCCATCACCAAACCGGTCATGCTGAACAATGTTACAGGCAACATAATGTTCTCCATGGCTTCTCCAGACCCTTTCATGTCTGTCACATGTGATTAGTGTGAACCTGCTAACATCTGTGAAAAGCACAGGTTGCCAGTGGTGGACCTGCTAATTCTGGTATTCTATGGTAAATGCCAATCGAGCTCCACAGTGCCAGGCAGTGAGCACACGGCCCACTAGGACATTGGGCCTTCAGGCCACCCTCATGAAGTCTGTTTCTGATTGTTTGGTCAGAGACATTCACACCAGTGGCCTTCTAGAGGTCATTTTGTAGGGCTTTGACAGTGCTCATCCTGTTCCTTCTTGCCCAAAGGAGCAGATACCGGCCCTGCTGATGGAATAAGGACCTTCTATGGCCCTGTCCAGCTCTCCTAGAGTAACTGCCTGTCTCCTCGAATCTCCTCCATGCCTTTGAGACTATACTGGGAGACGCAGCAAACCTTCTGGCAATATTGATGTGCCGTCCTAGAGAAGTTGGACTACCTGTGCAACCTCTGTAGGGTCCAGGTATTGCATCATGCTACTAGTAGTGACACTGACCGCAGCCAAATCCAAAACCAAGGAAAAAACTGTCAGAAAACATGAGGCGGGGAAAATATCAGTGGCCTCCACCTGTTGTTAATTTCATTAACGCCAAAGCAGCTGAAACTGATTAACAACCCCCTCTGCTAATTAGCTGACCAGATCAATATCCCAGAAGTTTCATTGACTTGATGCTATACTCTGATTAAAAAGTGTTCCTTAAATTTTTTTGAGCAGTATATCTTTTATCTAAAATTATTTCCATATTTTGCCTTCTACATATTTTTCTGCTGTCTTTTTTAGCATGTACTTTGCTTAACCCCGTTTCAATTGAGCATCCTCAACCTAAAGACTTACTATATACTTGAGCAAAAGGAATGGGTGGGACCTTGGTTCACATAGACGGAGGTTATAGATGGATGTATACAATATGTAAAATGCCCTCACACTAACATGAAAATGTATACGGTAAAAATTTGTGTACTACTGAGGTAGTTGTGAAGTCTGTGCTGCTGCATATGGAGCTCTTATCATGCCTGAGTAGTGCTTAATATTATTTTAAACTTATGGGATGCTCTGCTTTCTTTATTTTTATTTATTATTACTTTACTTGGAAACAAATATTAAATCTGAACACATCCTAATCAAACAAATGAAAATAAAGCTGCAAGTACTGTAGTACTCTTTGAAAGCATTACTTGAAACACAACATTAAATTCTCAGGGAGCCCTGTCTGAAATGATTCTTTGTATGTAGGGTAAAACACCAAATAAAATTAGGTTGAGCACAATCCTAAGACACAGTATACAGTATGAAATTATTAAAAAAAAAAAAAGGAAGTTCTCCTAATCTTGTTGCAGCCCTCCACATTTCTGACCAGTTTAAGCTAACATTGAAAATGGAATGATAAATGGATACATTAAAGTGATTACCTCAGTAAATAAAAGCAAAATTGGTGGAGTTATGTCTCTCTTACAGAATGGTTTAGTTTATATTATTCAAGCCATTGCCATTTACAGTTTGATATGCACTTTATCTGAAAGTCCTACTTTTGCCTTTTCTTCAAGAACACCCATCTCTTTTCTAGGTTTTTAATATTTTTTTCTAATTTGTTAGTGTACAATTGTGGTCTTTTTTTAAGCCATAGTTCTTTTCAACTAAATTCTCCATACCTTGATTTAAAAAAGTTTAATTTTCTTCTAAGTTTAATTTGCCTCTTGTCATTCACTGGTGTTTGAAAAATTTTTGACTTTTTAATTAAGCATACGCATGTGGTACACTGTAAAGTTTTTTCCATGCTTTGTTTAGCATTTGTTGATCTTGAAATGTTGATTCAGCACCCTCCCTCCCCAGTTCTTTTGTGTTAAAATCTCATATAATTATCTACTACACTTATTCAATAAGATGTCAAACTGTCAGTGGTGATTCTAGCTAACATTTGCACCTTTATATACTGTAACTCTTATACAGAATAGATGTCAGTGAAAAGAAGCAAAACTGATGCTGTTTTTTTCTGAGCTGTTATGCAGTACATACGTACATACAGCAATGATTCTTTAGAGTGGCCCTCTATAAAGTAGCAGCTTGTTTGCAGACATTTTGAGCAGTTTAGACTTTTCTTATGCCTTTTTGTTTTTATATATACTAAGGGGTGACTCATTACACAGATGCAGTCACATTATTTTGTGTAGCTTCCTTTTTCTTTTGACCATAAACTTGTCAATGTGGCTTTGCAGATTACACATGCTGCAGCATGACAGCATACCACTTAACCTACTTTTCTTGTCAGGTATATCCTTCTGTAATACCATGGCTTGAATTTCATTTGTGGCAGAGACTGGGTTTCCCCTCAGAGCAATGGCAAATGGAGGGATTTTAATGGTTTTGGGGGGATTTTAATGTATAGTGGTTTATAAAGAATGATTTGATTATCATAGACTACCCAATTCTCCTTACCACGTGTGGCTACTTAACTTATTCACCTACATTTGTTATGCATGAATTGAAAAGTACATACTGCTTAAAATCATTATTAAAAAACAAAATCAAAGCATTATTATATCATTGCCACACAAATTAGTGAATACCAAGATACCTTTAGGTATCCTTATTTGCACACATTTTAAAGCTGCTTTTAAATAGCAAACTTTTCAAATCAAGCTTGTCAGAAAATCATCTTTTCAGATTTATGACATTTGCTGTTGTGAGATTGTATCGGCATATACAGTAGGCATTTGCTGATTAAACACAATATGTACTTATTAAAGAGTAATATTTAATAGACAGTCTTGTTTAATATAAATTGCAAATATTATAAACTACCTTTGTAAATCAAACCTGTCAATTTAAGACTATTATTATTTCAGAATTCTTGTTAAAAGACCTTTTGTTCTGTTGTTTTTAAGTAGCCTCACATAAGATTGGCTTTATTACCTGTGCACTCATCCATCGTTCGCCACTAAATTCAACAGTAATAATTACTACTAACTACAGAACCAGAGACTATGTCCCATTTTAGTTGTCATCCTAGTGCACATTACTTTGGTTTCAAAAATCTAATGAATGCCAAAACTTGTAAATCCCTGCCCACCTTAAATCCGTTCACACCTCTCCGTCAGCGTCTTTTGTCTTGTAAATGTGTCGATCAACACAAGCAGACTACTATCCCATCCAGCCGCTGCAGCTCAATTTGCAAAGAAGGTTTTCAGTGCTCAGTGTTTGTTGGAGTGAATTGCCTGGAGAGGGTTTAGAATACATACATTTCATGTGTGTTCCATGTCTAAAACAATCTATGTAAACACATTATTAAAACAGAAACGTTTTTCATGTTTTAGTAATAAATGACAAAATGTAGACGCAAACTGTATAATGTGTAAACCCTGAAGTCCAAATATCAAATAAACACTTTCACAAAAAGTACAAGTATAATACAACAGTTTCTGTGGTGCAGAAGTAAGAACGGCTGACTTGTAATCAAGAGGTTGCAGGACTGATCCTGGCTGCCTCCCAAATTTACCATTTTGAGTAGTGAGCTGCTCTTATTGAAGATATTATACAATAAAAACATACATTTGATTTGCATCTGTAACAGCCGTGTAAATTTATAGCACTTTTAAAAGTTAACTTTTTTTTCACTTTTACTTTCTCAGTCATGATCATTATACAGCCACCAGAGATCTGACGGTGTTCGTTTTTATTTGAAATTGGGAATAACTAACTGTGCATGTGAGTGATCTATACTAATAAAAGTCAAAGCCCTCACTGACTCACTCACTCACTCACTCACTCACTCACTGACTCAGTCATCACTAATTCTCCAACTTCCCGTGTAGGTAGAAGGCTGAAATTTGGCAGGCTCATTCCTTACAGCTTACTTACAAAAGTTAAGCAGGTTTCATTTTGAAATTCTATGCGTAACGGTCATAACGGTCGACAACGTCCACCATGTTGAACTTTCTTATTTATGGCCCCATCTTCACGAAATTTGGTAGGCGGCTTCCCTGTGCTAACCGAAACCAATGTACGTACTTATTTCGGTGGTATGATGCCACTGTCGGCCGCCATATTGAACTTTTCAACGGTCTTTGTTACTTATGGGCCCATCTTCAAGAAATTTGATATGCGGGTTCCCAACGCTAACTGAATCCTACTTACGTACATATATACGTCCATAGCCTGCAGCTCGGTCACCGTGTGAGGCGGCGTTGGGTCCCCCATCCCAACGCCTCCCACGTTGTTGGCTGCCTGCCTATATAAGGCTGTCCATCGCTCCAGTCTCTACATTCCCTTCTTTGCTACGCCACAAGATTCACGTCTCCCTGCTGATAACTACAGCCTTTTAATTTAATCCACGGTTTCTCCACTGTTTTATTATTCATTTATTATGATTATACAGTAGTTATTGTGTAGGTATTTTAGACTTACTTTACATTGTTCAGGTACCCATTTACTTTATCATTCCAACCGTACCCCCATTAACATGTCTATCGAAGTGATCATCATCAATCAAAGAACTGTCACTTACCAAGTGGTTTCCATGCCTGGAGATAGCACCTACCTTTTCCATTTTCTATGTTACATATTGCACGGCCATATCAGGCTCACTCTTGATATCCGGAGGAATATTGTGTCTTATGTATTGAATGACTGGGACAGGTTCAAGGTGTGGACTGATGACGGTACAGGAGATAATTATACAGTACTACACAGGAGCACTAGAAGAGTGAAATGCTTAAGCCCTTCACCTATGGTTCTGCATGTGAGTTGATGGCTGCCGCTGAATTGTTCGGTTGTCGCTTTCAAGTGTACCGAAATGGCCAAATATTTTACACCTTTCGACAACCGCCAATGCCTCTTAAACATCTTAGATTCACAGGTGACGATTTCAGTAGTGGTTTAATGTTTAAACTCTCAAAAGCTGGATGTGAAGTTTTTGATGAAACCGGTTGTATACTTACAACGCTTGACAGATGCCGAATGTCTCTTCAACACAAGTCCAACAAATACTGTCGTAATTGAAACAAGCCATAAAATTCAAACTGATTATGATAGCAGCAGTCCAAGCTGTGAGATCTGAAACAAGATTACCGTTCACATGGCCAACTGTACGTTGCATGCTCAAGAGTAAGCTCAGCGCACAACTTGGTCATATTACAACTGGAGGGCCGAACTCACAATGTGGTATACAAAGAGATCCTTAACAAATAATTATTGGTATATTTTCCCTCAGTTTAAAAAGGTTTAATTTTCTTCTTAATAAAAATTTTAAGGCAGTACTTCGCCACTGCAAAGCGCGGGTATTTTGCTAGTATGTGATATTATTCATATTCATTTGCATACACTCTTGCGGTTGTAATCAGTGACCACGTATTTTCTTGCCCAATCTCCACATTTTAGTGCATGGTTGTGTTTATTTTGTACTCCAGGACATGCAGATGAAAGAATAGTACAGAGACATCAGTTCCGCACTATATACATCATCAAATTCAAATGTTAAAAGTTCCCACACACCTAATGACTGTCCTTCCTACATTTACATGTGTATCTGCAATGTACAGACTTCTCTTTATGCTGTGCTTGCTTTCCTGGGGGAAGTGGCAGTCTTGGAACAGAAGCTTGTCGATGTTGCATCCTCTTTTTCTTTTTTCATTGCTTTTTCTTGTAAGAAGTGAAGACAAAGTTCTTCTGCAAGGGGAGCCAAGAACACTCTTCTTTTCTCAGTGGACCCTGTGCATCCCTTGCACGGTACATGTGCATTCATTGCTGCCAGTTCAAGCATGTTGCAGCACAGAGCAACCGGCCACCTGCATGTTCCTGCTTGCACTGAATAAGCCCACGCCTTCTGGTCCAAGATGTCAGTGCACTGGGAGAAAAAAAAGAAAGAGACAAATACATGTGACATTTTGAAGAAATCATTTGATGACCTGAATAGTGCCAATCAGACAACATCATCGAACTAATGCAATATTATTTGAAAACTAACAGCGTCAGATTGGGTGTAAATTTACTCTGATGGTGTTAGTTTGGGTCAGATCAGGATGGGGGAGGGAGAGCATGAATGTGACTAGAGAGAATAAAACTGGAAAAATGAAAAGCTTACTTTTACAATACCATAAATTTACAACTGAAATGTATGTATTCCAAATGTCTATTATTATTTACCCTCTACAACTCCAGGCAATTCACTCCAACATAAACACTGAGCACTGAGAACCTTCTTCGTGAATTGAGCTGCAGTGGTGGGTGGGGGGATGGTATAGCAGAATGCTTGCTGCTTGTGTTGATTGACATATTTACAAAAGACGCTGATGGAGAGATGCGAACGAATTTAAGCTGGGCCGGGATTGTGAGTCTTTTCGTAAGTTTTGGTAATTCTAGTGTTAATCCTCAATAAATGCATTTCTTTGTTTGTGCTCTATTCATACTAATTGTAGTTGTGTTTAGAGACTGCTATCGGCTAACTGATAAAGCACAGAGGACAGAGTCCCTCAGATTGTAGTCTTGTGCATAGGTTAGTTCTCATTCAAGTTCCTCTCCGTTTGGAATGTTTATAAAGTTTTTAGCCTGTCTTGTATGGTTTGCAGTGGTACAGAAATCACCTTTACATTCATGTAGTCTTTGTGTGCCATGCCCTCTTATTAGAACTAGCAGGACCTTCTTGTATAGTTTTCTACCAGTGGTAGAGGACACCTTTTTTTGCTATTCATGAACCCTAAGAATATTATCCAGTTCCTGCTTGCAAAAAAGACCTGATTTGAAATGACCTCTATGACATCAACTTGACTTCTGTTTTCACTTTCTGTTGTACCAAGTTCTTATGGGGGTACAGTCACAACAATGCTGTTACACTGCTGATCACACTTACCGTTATTGGATCTTGCACAGTTTATTTTTTTCACCATTAGGGCTCTCATAAGGCATTCTAAGCAGGGCTTGTGCCATAGGTGCAACTGCACCTTTCTTTGAGAGGGCCTGCTGGCAGCTAAGGTTTTTTTTTTCCCTTGTAATTGAGCAAACAAGCAAACTCTGTGGCTCCATGCTTACAAACACATTGCAAGAGCTATATACATTTTTCTGGTAAGATCATATTGCGGTTTCGTTTTTCTTCTAAGTGTTACAAAAAGAGGGAGATCTTTTGCTTTTAGTGTGCAATCATCATTAGAAGGAAAAACATTTATTTAAAGTTAGAAAGAGTAAGTAAAGACTTCCCTGCACCAAAGCATTCTGTTTATGAAATCGAGAAAGAGAGAGCATGAAATTGAAAGTATGTGGGGGGTATAAGTGTGTGTGTGTGTGCACACAGCATAATAACTTCTTCTAGGGAAGGAAATGTTTAAGTAATTTTTCATCTGCAGCAGCCTTTATCTTGCATTTGGATACAGAAAAATGATTTCTCTTAACAAGTTTTCATTTTTTTCCTTGGACGATGCATTATGCATGGTTCTCAAACATTGTTGACGTCTGTGCATAGGAGTGTTCTGGCCACTTCTTGCAAAATGTAGCAGATATTTACAGTGGTGATATTCCATACCTTCGATATATGATTGCAACCCTTTGTTTTATGCTGTAAATGATATGGAAATTTTTGAAGAAGCCACTTTTGACATCTTAGTTTTACACTTCATTGTGTTCATGTGAGTTTTTGCATGGCATTTTGGGATGAAATGTGAGGTCATCGTACATTTTCTTTACGGTCCACAGGAAAAAAAAAACAAAGATAGGTTGTGCTTTGTTTTCAAGGGAAAAAAGCAAATTAAACACTATGATGGTTGAGCATTGTTGTGTGGTATCCATTAATATATTCTGGCTTAATTTTCTTATGGTAAAATGCATGTTTTATGCAACTTGCTTCTAAAGTAATTGAAATGACAAATACTCCACACTGCATATTACTGTTATTTTAACTGCTGTAACTTCTCTTTTTGATTTTTCTGAGCTTTAGAGCTGCAACAACTAATCAACATTATTGATAATCAATTATTAAAAACATTTGCAACAATCACTTTCATCAATTAGTTAATTATGCCATTAGGCTGAGTATGTTGTGCTGCACACTTGTGTCACTACTTTATTCAGTTGTGAATACATTTGAAAAAAGGCAGACAGAAAAGACAGGACATCCTAAGACTTCCAGAGTTTGGGAGCACTTTACTCTGAACACAGGAAAAAAAAGAAATTGGTGCGCTATAAAATTTGTAGGTCAGGTCTCCTGTTGCATGAGAGCACAACCAAGTTGCACATACATTTGAACAGGAAACGTACCGTTTCAGGATCTGTGGGAGGACGGAAGACTTGCTATCATCCCAGTAAGTCGAATGTTACTTCAGCGTTAAGCGATACAGATATATTAACGCAATGTTTGCTAGGCTGGGTGTAATGACAAGACTTTCATTTTGAAGTGGGGAATAATTTGCATCATTGTCCGGCCATTTATATTATGAATAAAGCACCAGCATATGCAACAGAATTTCATGATAGGTGACTAATAAAATATGTGTCATTAGCCACTAGCTGGTAAACATTTAATTTTTTTTTTTTGATGCGGGCTGTGTTACACACTTGCAAACACATGTAACATTACCGTATGTGTGTTTACAACAGATGGATGCAAAGTAACGTTAAGTCCCCGTCAAGCAGAAAACTTCACAAAGAAAGTAAAGAACTCAGCGAGAACATAGCGCTGAATACTACAGCACATCAAACGTGACTGAAAGGTAGGCTAGTCAAAAGGCAGGAGCGGGGTGGAAAAGGGAAAGTTATAGACTAGATGGGTATTGAACTTTTATACAGTCAGGAGGTATACATGATAATGCGCAAGTACTGCTGCAGTAAGGCTGCTTTATTAGGTTAAACAGATATTTTGTGGCAGGATCACACAGTTTCAAGCGTGAAAATCTAACAGTACACTCCCGATAACAAGTGACATGCAGCGGGCTACAAACGGTGTGTTGGGTGCAAGCAAATATGCTGAATAATTTTCAGCAGTAAAAGTTTTCCAGATTCAAAAAAAGATGAATGATAATACAAAAAGATACGAACTTTCAGTTAAAACAAGCTCATCATATTATATGGCAGAGAGAAAAAAGAGTTTCACAGGAAAGGAAAATAGTCTGGATATATTCCCCACCATATGACAGTGATGTTCATTATGCCTATCTAATTTCAAACATTACTACAGACTTAAAAATAACTAACTAGATAAATAGACATGATGATGCAACAGATTCTTCAGCGGTGGAATATTGTGGTGGTCAGATATTTACATGAAAACTTATAACTTAAATTTCATGTTTAATTTTGAAGTGTGTGTTTAGTGTGATTCTGAATATAGCAGCCAAATTGTCAGTTCAGTTATTTATTGTTCATTGCACGACCAGAACCAGAAGTGCTTGTGTTTTATTTCTATTTATTACTATTTATTTTCAAGTTATTATTTAAATGTTGTATAAAACCTATATTTTGTTTAAATGTCAACAACTAGTTCATTTTTAACAAATAAATTTCTGAAAATTTTATAGAAATCTGTTTATTTGGAGAAGTTCCATCCAAGTAATTGATTAATTTGTCGATTAATCAAGTACTGTATTGAAATAATTGTTTGAACAGCCCTTCTCCGCCTATAATTATGAATTGACTCATCTGTTGTTATAGAGAGTACGTTTTAATAAACAGTTTTTTTTCTTTTGCTTCCTAATTTCCATTTTGCTGGTCCGAGTAAAGATGCTGCTCACGGTGTATGTATTGAGTATCTGTGTATAATTAAAATGAATACATATTTAGCAATACAGTGGAACCTCGGTTCACGACCATAATTCGTTCCAAAACTCTTGTTGTAAACCGATTTGGTCGTGAACCGAAGCAATTTCCCCCCATAGGATTGTATGTAAATACAATTAATCCATTCCAGACCGTATAAACTGTATGTAAATATATTTTTTTTTAAAGATTTTTAAGCACAAATATAGTTAATTACATCATAGAATACACATCGTAATAGTAAACTAAATGTAAAAAAATTGAATAACACTGAGAAAACCTTGAACAACAAAGAAAACTAACATTGCAAGAGTTTGCGCTATATCCTTACGACCCGATCGCTGTAAACACTTTTTTTTTAATGAGTTTTTAGCACAGGGGAAAAAAAAATGAACATTTGAAAAAAGAGAAAAGTAACATTGCAACAATTCACGCTATGAACCGAAAAATGAATATTTGAAAAATTCGTAATACAATAACTAACCATAAACCACCGGCGTGAAGTGAGGAGGAACTGGGTGGAGAGGAGGTTACAGTTTTGAGGGAGAGTCTGGCTCCGCGATGGAGGGATGTTTTCCTTCAGGTGTTTTCTCTCGTATGATTTCTTGGGTTTCTGTTTTTTTTTTTTAGCTGGTGGATCAGACTTGGAGGGTGTGCCAGTAAATTGTCCATTAGGGGAAGGCATTTTTTAGGCTGGTTATTCTCTTCGAGATATCTCTTCACGGCGGGAGCGAAATCCTCGTGCAGCCATTCCAAAAACAAGGTCCTTGTGACCTAACCCTTCGTGTTTGCCCTCCACATCACAGTCAGTCTGGCTTTGTTTACATTGTGCTACTTGGAAGCACGAGGGTTCTCAAATTGGTAAACGAGTAGCCGCTTGATTTTTACGTCGCCACTAGCATTGGCACACAGCAAAACAGTTAACCTGTCCTTCATTGGTTTATAGCCGGGCATAGCCTTCTCTTCCTAGGTAATGTAGGTCCTCTTCGGCATCCTCTTCCAGAACAATCCAGTCTCGTCGCAGTTGAAGACTTGTTGTGGGATGTAGCCTTCGTCCTCCTCTATTTTTGTGAAATTTTTCACGAATTCTTTCGCAGCTTCAGCGTCGGAACTAGGAGCCTCTCCATGCCTTATCACACTATGAATGCCACATCTCTTGCGAAACTTTTCAAACCATCAGACCATCCTCTACTGGCTTTAAATGCCTCACTTTCGCCACTTGTAGAAGGATAGTTTTGCAGCAAATCGCCATGAATCTTCCTGGCTTTCTCTCAGAACATCACCTCACTTACACTGTCCCCTGCAAGTTGCTTCTTGTCCAGCCACACTAGCAACAGTTTTTCCACCTCTTCCAGCAATTGATGCCTCTGCCTGGTTAATGCTGTAACTCCTTTTGCAACATCAGCTGCTTTCATAGATTCTTTCTCCTTTAGAATAGTCGAAATTGTAGATTTTGACTTCTTGTACTCGGCGGCAAGATCAGTAACACAAACGCCACGCTCATACTTTTCAATAATTTCTTTCTTTACTTCGAGTTCAGTTTTCTTCAAAACTTTCTTCTCACCACTCTTCACTTGCTTAGAAGCCATAGTTAACTGCAAAAGCACACGAAATACTGTAGAGCACAAAGAGTTCACAGGTAAAGCACACACGTCTGACTGAGAACATTGAACAGGTAGTGGCTGAACACGTGCTTAAATACAGTAATCGGCGCGTACGAACTGGAAAGGAAATGGAATAGAGCACAAAGATTTCACAGTGAAAGCATGCGTGCACATCTGACCAAGAACAATGCGGAAACCGAAAGGGAATCTGGCTTGTTCGTATACTGTGTGTGTGGTCGTGAACCGAGGCAAAAGTTTGGCAAACTTTTTGGTCATAAAACGATTTGTACATGTACCGAGACGTCGTGAATCGAGGTTCCACTGTATATCAGAATTGCATGTCTACTGTGTAATGTGCATGTGTAAATACTTTTAGATTCAGAGAAGAGACTTCACAATATAGTATGTTTCTAAAAGTATATGTTAACTTTTTTCTGATTTCTGTTCTTCCTATCTATCTGTCGTTATTCTAACTGTCCAACCACAAAAATGCTTCTACTCCAAACTGGCAAATTCTGATATCTGAACAAATGATTCCTCAAAATAAAAATTTCAAGAACAGTAAACAAAATAAAAGATGACTACTTCAATTTTTTAAAATTATAATTGTAATTTAATTAAACTGACTCCCAGAAAAAGTCCAAGAATGCCACCAGCTCACCTTTTAAGGAGCTGTTCATTATCAAAGAGTAACATGTTAAGATTTGTTGCAGTCAACAGAAAAAAATGTTGATTCTGCCCTACAGATATTAATATTTGCCTAAATAAATCAACTTGCCATATTCATTATAATTCCACAATCTTTTATAAAGATTTAGATTACTTTTGATTACTGGCTGACACTATATTGTCTAGGTTTAGAAATGACTGAATGTAATTCCTTTTATAATGCTGTGATTGTTTTGCATCTGCCTCAGTCCATTTTTCCTCACTAATTATTTTTTATACAGTATGTTTTTTCTTTGTGTTTTGTTGGTTTGCTGTCATGGTTTATTTCTTGCTTGCATATGTGGTATGGCATACCTTCATTGTTGTATGCCTAAGCTGTATTGTCTGACAAGGCTGCTGTCAGATTTTTGTGATCTTTCTTGGTTTCCCAAGTTTCAGTATCTCTTTTTCACATTTGACATTAAGTGGATAACCTTAATGTCAACATTTTAATATCTTCATAGTTTTCATGTTTGGAAGTTACCATGGCAATGTATATCTATTGATATTAATGGTGGTAGAATTTTAGAATTCTCTCATTAAATAGCAATTGACTGCCTATTTAATTGAGAGTTTTTTCTCTTATGAACTACTAATTTTGTAAAGACCTTAGTTAAAGTATAGCAGCAGTGCAGAGCCACCATGACCACAGCCAACCCATGTTAGTATTGAATGTAAGATAGCTAGACTCTGACAGAAATAAGATGGCTGTGTATGGTAACTGCCATTATTGTTGTTTTGTTTAATCAACAAGGCTAACATCCAAAGTTGAAGATATAAATAAAACAATCTGTCTGATGCCTAGAATTTGCTTTTCAGTAAACCACAGCAACATACTGTATAAGTAAAACTTAGTCTCCAATGCACAACACTCATTTTGTTCCTTGATGTCATTTTTGTTTCTTGTACTTTTTTGTCTTAAATTATTGAAGCATTGGTCTTTACCTGTATTTTACATAGTGCCTTCTGCAGTACCCATTTAATATGATGTGTTTTGTAGTTCTCTGGCTCAAAGTCATTTGTTAAGCATTTAACATTCTTTATTTTATATAGTTACTTATACCGTAAGTACAACCACAAAGGCATCTTGCACAGTAAACAATAAGTTTATCTGATAACCCCATGTGGTTTATGCGACAATGAGGTTTTACCAGGCATTTTATATCAACATGTAGTGTAAGTTATAGAGTATTGTGTATACTCAGAGTTTACAAATATATGCACTTGGATCTGACAAACAATAATTTAGACAGATGAGGAAGCATTTGGCAAAGGAATACACTTAACTGTCAGAAGCTACGTTCAATTTTGAGTGTGCTTTTCTGTATGAAGGATTGGTAAAGCTTAAGTAACTGAGCATAGTAACATTTGATACTCTATAAACTGTGTTGTGTTGTAGAGTGCTTTTGAATGGCATTTTTCATGAAAATCACTTTGCAAACTTAATTATTTGTGTATAATTTCAGTGTTATTTGACTAAACACTTTCTGGATATATTTGGATTGTATGGTGTTTTTTCTGTTGATATTTCAGCATTGTTTATTTTTTTGTAGTTGCATGTAAACTAATCTTAAAAGTGGTTTATTAAGAACAAAAATGACAGAATAAGGCTCTCTTAGATACTTTTGCTTAGCAGAATGTTCTGTTCTTGCTTGTAATTTCTGAGTTTTGTAGTTATAGCTCTGGAGTCTGTTAAAACATAATTAATTAATTGAATAGAAAGGAGTAGTTTAGTGATTATAGGCACACACTATCTCCCCACTGTGGGCTGTCAATCCATCTTTCATTCTTTTCAGCTATTTACAATACCTAGAGCAGGATCTACTGTTGGAAGTTGGCCTTCTATGTACTTGTAGTAAATAATTTATATAAAAAAAATAATAATTTTAACTCAATTATTAGTGCAATTCCCTTGATTTTGTGCAGCTTTTTTTTTACTTTTTTAGTGGTCAGGGTGTGCTCTGATGTGTCTTATGCTAGAAGTCAAATCCAAGAAGCACAATAATTACAGTCAATGTTCACTTAAATGTGTTTTCCAGTTTTGTATACTTGATATTTACAAATGATCTGCCAGTTCTGTAATTCAGGGTGGAGTCATAGTGGCAGGGGCAGAGAGAGAAGCTTGGCAGGATTTCTAGTGCTCCTTTACTTTTTATATCATAAGCATGATGAATCTAATGTATAATCAAAGCAGCATGCAGGAAATTAAGGTGAATAAAGTCAATAGCTTGTTTAAAAAAAAAAAAAATCCCACAACAGAGGCTTCCCAGGGTGATTGCTGATCTTAAGAAGAGACCAAAAGTGTACTTTATAAATGATTATACATTGAAAAAGTGTGGGAGGAAAGTTCATAAAAGAAGCAGTTTTTGTGATACCTGCTTTTCTTTTAGAAACTTGCATCTTAGAAGTAGGGCTGAGTAAAGGAATGTCTTTAACAATACCAACCGAGAAACACATTTTTCTGTCCTTCCTTGTCTTGTTTCACTCTTGCTTATTCGTTGTCCTCTAAATGCATTTTATTCTTTAAGACATACTGAAGGGCATTTTAATAACACCTAAATAAAAGTTTTTTTTTTTCTTTGGTGGTGATGAGGAAGGCTATGATTGGTATATATACAGGGCCTATAAAAATAGTCACTCCTTGGAAGTTTTCACTTTTGATTGGTTTCAGTATGGAGTGCATATGTGGCTTTATGTCAGTTATAATGAGCAGCTAGCTTTCTTTGAACTTCTTGTATATAAAGGCATAATTATAAGGTAATGCTGCAAGTGTAGATATTAATTCTCATACCTTTTAGTATGAAAGTGTCAGCTGCAAATCATTATAGTTTCAGTGCCTGTAAAAAGTATTCCCCCCTTAGACATTTTGAAATATTCTTGTTCTACAGTGTTGAATCACAATGAGTTTATCTTGTCTTTTTTGACACTGATTAACAGAAAAATACACTAATGTCAATGTGAAAATAAATCCCTGCAATGATGTCAAAATTCATTACAAATATAAAATACGAAATAATTGTTCTTTTAAGATTCATCCCCTTTAACGCTAGAATCCCTGAAGCCTACAAAAAAAGTCTTAATCCCGGCCCACCTTAAATTCATTCGCATCTCTCCATCAGCATCTTTTGTTTGTAAACGTGTTGATCAGCACAAGCAGCAGCCTGTTGTCCCATCCCCCCACCACCACAGCTCCACTTGGGGGGGGGAAGTTTCCTAACTCAAGTCTCTTTATCTGTTTGTGAGTTCCCTGGAGTTGTATAGGGTAAATAATATGAAATGTCTTCTGCAATTGTACCATATTCTGAGCAAGTTTTGAATGACAGGATTACTGCTTAATTGATAATGGGTAATTGTAGTGGCAGCAGCAGTAGTAGGTTCACAAAGCAAAGCATATCAAGAGGAGATGGAAAAGAATTTATTTTCAATGGCTAATGTTGTGGTAAAAGCTTTACACTATTTTCAAAGAAGTTATTCACGACCAGATGAGAATGCAGAATAATTTTTTTAGTTGCACGTAGATATGCACAAATGTCTTGGTTCATGGAGTGAACATTCAACAATACAATTAATTTGCTTTCCTACTACCATAACCTTATCTAATATGTCATGTCATATCATCTGACTCTTAATATGTATATAGCGTTATTATTTCATCCAGACATCTAGTGCCACTAGTATTTTCTGACTCCTTTCGACTCTCTCATTTACCTGAATATTGCCTTGCTAATAGGGGTGATTTGAGGAATGTGTTGATCTTCCCATTAGTTTATCCTTGGTTTGTAGAAGGGCGTTTGTTACTCATTTACCTCATTCTGTCCTTGGAAAATCAAGCTTGTAGTTTCTCTGAGATGAGGCAAACCTCACATGTTCAAGCTTTAAGCCACATTTAGTTAAACCTTTAGTTATCTTCATCCCTTTTCCTTATGTTTTAATAATTTATTATTACAACATCATTTAAATATATACTTGTATTAAGTTGTAAAAGGTTATACAGTACACCCCCAGTTTTCATGGGGGTTACGTTCCTAGAGCACCCGTGAATTGTGAAAAACCGAGACTTTTGGATGTGGTTAACAAATGCTTTTTAAATGCCTATTTTTATAGTTTGAACCCTAAATACAGTATGCTCCCAAAGCACTTCAATTTTGTTGCCAACTCAGTTTAATGCATTAATACATTACCTAAAAAAATCACCTTAATACATTACCTTAAAACAGAAGGTAAACCCGTATACTGTACAGTACTGTACTGTTATGTCTCCCGCAGTGCTAGAATGTAAAATACAGATGTTACGGCAATATGTGCTGTAATTCATGCAAGTGCGTTTTCTTTGGTATGCGCTGTAGTTTTCTTTGTTATAAGTAGAGTAAATACACAATAATTTCATTTAAGTAAAATGTACAGGTACTCACCAATCATGAATGATATTGATGATGATGATGAAGTAGATGTGCAGTAGTGTGCACAGAATTTAAAACTCCTTGGGTGGCTTCTCTTCTTCAGGCGCTTCAGGAGGAGTTGTATCTTTGTACGGAAAATCTTCTGTTGTGGTTTTGTGCTGGCTTTTCTTTATAAGTTTCAGGAACGTTGTGATAGGAAGTTGCTACATTTGCTCCTGTAGCGAACTGCTGGTACAATTTCCGTGCTTTCTCACGGATGATGTTACCATCCAAGGGGTGGTTCTTTCTGCAGTTGGTGATCCATAGTGCCAAGGCAGATTCCATTCTGACGATATTTTTGTTCCTTACGGTCATTACCTTTTTGGCGCTATCACAGAAACTTATAGATACGGTACTCCAGATCGCTGCATCCTTCTTCTTTATGTAGCATACGGTGATTTCATTAATGCCATAGTGGCGCGCTACTCCCGGAGCAAATCCAGTAGTTCAGCCTTCTCCTGGAGTGTTTTAAACTTCTTCTGGTGCCTAGGCTCAGTTCCAGAAGCCTTAGAAGGTGCAAGGCAATTCGACGACATCATGTACATTTAAGAATAATAAAACAATAACAAAATGGAAAACACGAGGACACTCACCTGGAGACACGTCACAAAGCAGCAGTCAATCATCAGCAAGGAGAAATGAATGACGCTCTCGGATTGGCTACTTTCACCATCCCAAACTGCGGTGGTAAACCCACTCACCTGGAGATGCGTCCCATGGCAGCAGTCAATCAGCAGCAAGGAGAAATGAATAACGCTCTCGGATTGGCTACTTTCACCATCCCAAACCGCATTTCCCTCAGCGGTTGCTTCCTTTCTCTCTACAGCTCAGTATTGTCATGAAAAAGCCATAAAAAATTGCAGAGGATATTTGCGCTTTCCACTAACAAGTAATAGTTAGGTTCTAAGAAAAAATCTGCGAATGACTGAGTTCGCAAACCCTGAACTGCGACTTTGTGGGGGTCTACTGTATATTAACTAAAAATTCCATACCAAGCCAGTACAATTTCTTTATTTTCTTCTTCCCTCTGTCATCTGAGAATATGTATATTTCCAATGCAGTAGTAGAGATGAAAGTTAGGTAATGTCATGTCTGCTTTGGATCTTTGAATTATTGTTTTATGCCTTATTCCTGTGGCCTTCTTGTATATCAAGTACATTTTTATTTGTATTTGTGATTTATTATTACAGGTTGAGTATCTCTAATCCATAATGTCTGGGACTAGAACTATTTTGGATTTTGGAATATTTACTTATATATAATGAAGTAACATGGTAGCGCCCTTGATGAAGTATGAAAATGCAGCCAAACCAGCTAAATGGAGACTCATTCATATAATAATTCATATAACCGAGATGTTGCTATTGTAAAGAAAAGGAAGACATAAGCCAGGGAATGTAGATTTAAAAAAAAGAAAGAAAAAGTTGATTATAGTGGGAGTTTCATTAAAAAGGAGCCAAGGATTATTCGGGACAGAACTGGTTTAGAAGAAATAGCAAACTGAATTATGTACAGCCTTCCCTTCTGTTCTGGCTGTGGGGAATTTGTTCACCAAGCTGCATTGTCTTGGTTCATCGGAAGAGGCAGTATACATGGTAAACTAAAACCAAGACTCCTTCTCTTCAAACTATGCTATAATGCTCATTGCTTTCCCTTATCCTGCCCATAGCTGCTGCTGGTGGCCCTTATTTCTATAGCCAGTTTGAGCCGTTGTGTTCTTTTTATCCTTGCTGCTTGCATGGTAGCCATAACAGACTTACTACATCATAATATGTGCTTTAGCTCCCTTTTAACACTGGAATTACCAGAGCCTATGAAAAAACTTGTAGATCCAGCCCACCTTAAATCCCATCACACCTCTCTGTCAGCGTTTTGTAAATGTGCCGAAAAAGACAAGCAGCAAGAAGCCTGCTATTCTATCCCCCCACCATCGAAGAACGTGTACAAAATTCTCCCAGCTCATGCCTTGATTATCTGGCAGTGAAGTGCTGGAGTTTTAGAGTGGAAATAATAGATTGTTACTTGAAACACATGCATTTTATGTGTTCCGTTTCTGCAATGATCTGTGCAAACACATTGTTAAAACAGAAACATTTTTCATATTTTAGTAGTAAATGACAAAATGTTGGCCTAAACTACAGTATACTGTATAATGTATGAAGTCTGAAGTCCAAAGATCAAATAAACACTTTCACAAAAGGTTCAAGGATAAGACAACACCTTTCGTAGCGTAGCGGTAAGATTTGCTAACTTGTAAGCAAGAGTCCCCTGTTCAATCCTGACTGCCTCCTGTATTTACCATTTTCGGTAGTGCGCTGCTCTTATTGTTAATATTATATAGTACAAACATCCATTTGATTTGCGTCTGTAACAGACGCTGTACCTTTATAGTACTTCCAAAAAAGTTACCGTTTTTTTTTACTTCTCTCCGTGACGATCACGATACATACTACCACCCTAGGGATCTGACGCTGTTAGTTTTTATTTGAAACTGGGAATAACTGTAGATATGAGTGGTGTTTTGAGGCAAAGGGACTGGACATTCTTTGATCTGAAGGGATAAAAGCTGATGTCCAAACGCTGGTGAATCTGCCTTCTTCATATCTCACTGTCAGTTGATTTTTTTTTTTTTTTTTTCAGTTTTATTGAGTGTTCCTGCTCACGCTGAATTAGTATGCACCTTATGATCTATGATGTCAAAAAAAAAAAAAAATAGACACAAGTATATATAATATTTGGAATTATTCATTTTATGACCTGTATAGTACGTTTCAAAAAACATTGTGGCACAGATGCAACATTATTCATATTCAGTCGCATAACATCTTGTACTTGTAATCGGTGACCATGTGTTTTTTTTTTTTTTCCCCCACTCTTGCCAGTCACCACTTTGCTGTATTGTGCTGTTTCTTTTGTACTCCAGGACATGCAGAGAAAATAATAGTATAGAGAGATCAGTTCAGTGCTCTATGCAGTCTAGAAATTCAAGTGTTTACAGTTCACACACATTTGCAAAGACCGTTCTTCCTACATTTACGACATGTGTACCTGTTGCAATGCGCACACTTCTCTTTATGCTTTGGTTCCTATTGCATTGAAAGGGCACCTGACACTGACTCAGTTTACTTTCTTGGGGAAAGCGGCTGTCTTGGAACAGAAGCTTGTTGATGTTGTATCCTCCTTTTCTTTTTCCATCGCCTTTTCTAGTAAGATGCTATGACGAAGTTCCTCTGCAGGGTGAGCCATGAACACTCTCCTTTTCTCAGTGGCCCCTGTGCATGCCTTGCACAGTAGATGTGCGTTGATTGCCACTAGGTCAAGCATGTTATTGCACACAGCAACTGGCCACCTGCGTGTTCCTGCATGCACTGAATAAGCTCATGCCTTCTGGTGCACGATGTCATGTCAACGTAGCACGGAGAAAAAGAGACAAATATTTGGGACGTTGGGTATAAATTTATTGTACTTGTAAAAGTTAGCTTTTTTCAGTTTTATTCTCTCAATCATGATCACGCTGTACTCATCCAACCCCACCCCTCCTTATCTGACTTAATGTAACAGCGCCAGCATAAATTCACACCCGATCTGACGCTGTTCGTTTTCAAATAATATTGCATTAGTGCGATGATGTTTTCTGATTGGTACTATTCAGATCATAAAATGATTTCTTCAAAATGTTGCGCATATTGTCTCTTTCTTTCAGGTGTGTAATAGGAACCAAAGCATAGAGAGAAGTGTATACATTGCAACAGGTACACATGTCGTAAATGTAGGAAGGACGTTCCTTGCGTGTGTGTGAACTGTTAACATTTGAATTTGATGATTGTGTATAGCAATAGGGAATTTAATAGGAGGCTTCTTGCTGCTTGTCTTTATCGGCACGTGTACAGGACAAAAGATGCTGACAGAGAGATGCGATGGGATTTAAGGTGGGCCGGATCTACGAGTTTTTTCGTAGGCTTTGGTAATTCCAGTGTTAATAGGCCCATTGCTGCCTGTTTGCACTGAAGACCTTTGTTTTTTAATCAGTTTATTTTGGCTCCCTGTTGTCAATTCTTAAAGAACTGGCTTACAGGTCAATAATTTCTCAGTCAACCTTTACTCCATCATGCCCTCTGTGCTAGAAGCCATTAACCAACTGACCAAAGCACTACTTGCAGTTTTTAAATTGTGTGGACGTACAAACATGAAACATAAAAAGCTAGTGTCCATTTTCCCTGACATAATCAGAGCAATTTACTGAACTTCTATTACCTGTAAGAGCACCTAGCGAGAATGAAGCTGCTTTTATTAACCATAAGCATCGATTGTCTTTTAATCCCCAAAATGCAGAGCAGACGCATTACAGTTTGTTTCCTCTAAGCTCCATGCCAGCACAGCATTTTTAACAGTACTGCAAGGCTTTTTTATTTATTTATTTATTTTTTACTTCCATGCAGGTCTTACGCCACTTCTCGGGGGCCAAAGCTTGTCGACTATGTGTCATGCCTTTTGTAGCTTCCGATGTTTCATGGTGGTCCACAGTCTTTCAGACCAAACAATACAATTCAGACCATGGCTCACATGTTCAATTTTTCGTAGGATACCTCAACTCCGACATCATCATTGTGTGCCTACGCTTCACTGGGGATACATTTACTAGATCATTGAGACTTATAAAAGTAAATTGCACAGAAATGTGCACACGTCAGGTTTTATAGATTTTTTTTTTTTATGACTTATGCATTTTTGTGATTTTTCGGGTACGCATATTTTCACATTTAAATCCAAGCACAGTTTTGTAAAAGGGAATCTTAGTGTGTAATTTGCCACTTGTGATGTGATGCTCAAAGTTTCAGATTTTGGAATTTCAAATGAGGGATACTCAACCTGTATACAGTATCAGAACATTCTGAGAAGATGTTAATTTTTATGCAAATCTCTTAATTAATGTAAGATGAAGAGATATTCATGTATTATAATCTAAAACTTCGCTTGGAAATGATTGCCATCAGTTTTAATTGCAACATACAGATATTCCCTGGCTACTAAAGCTTCTTCCCGAAAGCCATTTCAAGCATCTTTTTGCTATGTCTTGATTAGATATTTTGTTTTTGTCTCCTCAGGTCAGAAACAATCGGCAAGTCTCAAGTTGACAGCTTTGATGTGGCACAGGTAAGTGAGTGGCATTTGCTCTGTCTGAGGACATGGTGCATTAGCCTGCAAAGGCATTTCCTCTGAGACAGAGAAGATGTTTAAAGACTTGAACGGAAGAGAATAATCTGAGCATGTCATATTTAGCCAATGGCATTTATCCTGTATAATGAAAAAAACACCTAGGTCTCTTTATTTTGTTTTGTTACTGTTAGTGACTTAATCAATGTACGTAGAAATGCTAGTTTGATTTGCTTTGTCTTAAAATGTTCCCTAAATATGTTTTTGCGGAACCCTTATCTGCCTGCCTAGGTGATCATTCTAGTTACATTTTTCTATGAAAATTTTCAATTTCCCGTCAGTTATACACAACGTTTGAATGATGAAATCAGTATTTCAGTGGAAACTGTCTATATACGTTACCTTGAAAAACATTTTTTGATTTTACTGCATGATTGCACATTTTTGTTCTTTTAGTGAATGTTAATTGATTTTCATTCAATGACTGATATTTCTTAGTTTTAATATTTAAGAAGTTTGTGCAAGACTTACTGTCTTAAGTCCATCCATCCATTTTCTAACCCGCTGAATCCGAATACAGGGTCACGGGGTCTGCTGGAGCCAATCCCAGCCAACACAGGGCACACGGCAGGAACCAATCCTGGGCAGGGTGCCAACCCACCGCAGGACACACACCAAGCACACACTAGGGCCAATGTAGAATCGCCAACCCACCTAACCTGCATGTCTTTGGATTGTGGGAGGAAACCGGAGCGCCCGGAGGAAACCCACGCAGACACGGGAGAACATGCAAACTCCACGCAGGGAGGACGGGAAGCGAACCCGGGTCTCCTAACTGCGAGGCAGCAGCGCTACCACTGCGCCACCTTGCCGCCCTACTGTCTTAAGTGAAAAACTAATTGCTTCTTGAATTTATTAAGTGGGTATTCCAGTATTACCAACAATAAGTGTATCTAGAAGTTTGCTATTACTACTGATCAAACTCTTACAGTGCTTTGCAGTTTAGTTCCACTCCACCTTGCAGAACCACTTTAATTTAGAGGTTTGTCATGGTTGAACTGGTACTTTCTGATGTTACCATTTCAGAGCAAACTCTTTCGACATACCGTGTCTTGTATATATATGTATATATATATATATATATATATATATACCTTGCCAGTTCAGAGGTGTCAATTCTACATGTAAGAAGATCTATCTTTTAAATATTTTGAATTTAAGTGTCTCAGTATATTAAAGAAAAATTCATATTTACTGTAGCGGAAAACAAGAAACACTGCAATTTTTTTTATTGCAAAATATTAATTATACACTGGAGACAAGTATCTTTATTTCTGCTATATATAATCTTTGTATTAACCTGATGTTTGTGATGCACTGTCTGTTGCAGTGTAAGCAGTCCATTTTATTAGTACTTTAGACAAGTTAAACAATTTACAAAATGTAGGCATTGAGTAACTTTGCTGTGTGATCAGGGCTAAGTTACCTGTTTTGGAAGTTTTTTTAATTTTTGTTTATTTCATCAATGACAAATGTTACATTTTTGTTTATTAAATATTTCTATAACAATAAGTCATATAAATGATAGTGATAGTAGAATGTAAGCACGTGAATTAGTAGAGCATATAAAAGACATGTTTTTAATAGCATTTTACAGTATTGTGCAGTTAGAACCGAAGCCCAAATGAGCTTTTGGTGGCTAAAGCACCTTTCATAGCTTTCATAGAAACCTTATCCCAAATCATGTTTTGTAACAATTGCATTTTTATCCTATTGTTGGTTATTGGTTATGGAGAATCTATGGCTAATTGTAGTGTATCTGTTTTTAACAATATTAAAATGAAAAGTACTCTTGTGATGCTTTGAAGAGAACTTATAGTGTCAGTGAAATATTGAATTCTTATAATCTTCTTAAGTGTAACATAAATGCAGAGTACATTTTTATTCATTGTATGCATAAGGTTGTTTTGCCACAGTTAAGGAGTTAATTTTCTCTTCAATTAATCTTCAGATAGGTTAGGTGAATTGTTGCTTTAATTCTTTTTAGTTTTAAGACCCATTTAACCTGGTAACTTAAAAAATAGCAGGAGAAATGATTTGATGTTGCATACATTTCTGGTTTGATTTGAGGGTGTGTTCAGTGTGGTGTGTGTCATTATGCTGGAAATTTAATTTAAAAATCTGCAGCCACTGCAGCCCTCCAGGACCGTGATTGCGGACCCCTGTCCTGGGGTCACAATATGATGCCAATATGTGTTTTTTTTTATTTGTATGTGTTGTTTTAAAATTCTAAGCATTTCAGTCCAGTTCTACTATGTATTGCACTTTATTTATGTGGCTCAACTCCTATTTGAATTATGAGTCAAATCTGTTGAATGATATTTAATGAGCTAATGACAGACACATGTAATTACATTTTTTTCCATACACTGATGTTAACAAAAATCTCATAATAGTAAGTGTCACACACCTGACAAAGTGACTTGCCGATTAAATTGATTTTAAAATTGAGTTGCTAGAAAAGCAGCATTAAGAGTTTTTGTAAATGAAAATAAACTTAATCTAATTCATGTGTCATCTGCAACAATCAAAAAACGATTCTGGGATGCTGGCCTTAGAGGCAGAGTTTCAATGAAGAACCCATATCTGAAACCAACAAATAAAAATAAAAAGAAAATAGGCAATGCACAGCTGATTATTATAAGATGGTGTTATGTTCAGCATCCCGGGGTTGTCTTTTCACTGTTGCTGGTGACATTGGTATTTGGTGTATATTTAAGGAAGAAGTTGACTGATGACCGGTTTCTCAAAATACAGACTCTGATGTACTTGCCATCTTATGGAGTTCTGCTCAGGGCCTTCCCCTTAGTCTTCTGTCCTGATTAGATCCAGTTTTCCCTTACTATCTCCAAGGATAGTACTAGACACAGTTGTATACAATCATTATCTTCTTGGAAATCTGTCACGTGGAGTAGAGTAACCTTCATTCTGCAAGGAAAAAATAGACTGACATTTCTTAAGAAAGCAGTTTCATTTTGTCCATTTCAAAGCTCAGAACTGATCTTAACACTAGAATTACCAGAACCTACGAAAAAGCTTGTAGATCCGGCCCACCTTAAATCCCATCACACCTCTCCGCCAGCGTCCTTTGTCCTGTAAATGTGCCCATAAAGACAAGCTACAAGCAGCCGGCTATTCCATCCCCCCACCGACTTAGAATGTGCACGAATTCTCCCAGCTCATGCCTTGATTGATTATCTGGGAGTGAAGTGGAGTTTTAGAGTGGAAATAATAGATTGTTATTTGGAACACCCGCATTTCATGTGTGTTCTGTTTCTACAGTAATCTGTGTAAACACATTGTTAAAATAGAAACTTTTTCATATTTTAGTAATAAATGTTACAAAATGTAGGCATAAACTATAGAATGTGTGAAGCATTAAGTCCAAACATCAAATAAACACTTTCACAAAAGATTCAAGAACGATACAACAGGCTTTCGTGGCTTAGCGGTAAGCTTTGCTGACTCAGAAGGTAGTAGGCTTGCCGTGCCTCAAAGACCTGAGTTCGATTCCCCGTTGGGGAGAAATTAATTTCTGGTGTGAACGGATATAAGAAGTGATTTAAGGTGGGATGGATCTACGAGTTTTTTTCATAGGTTCTGGTAATTCTAGTGTTAAGGAATGCCAGTACCTTGCAACCCAAGGAAAGACAATTTACTTGTTTTATTGAACAAAATAATATGTTTCAGTGGTGTTAATGGAATTACAAAGAATTCTATACTATGTAATTAGCATTTGAACTTGACTAATTAAAGATAACTTATTTGTGTTGTTGACTAATTAAAGATAACTTATTTGTGTTGATTAGGACTGAAGTAATGGTTGCTGAAAATGAGGCTTTGCAGTCAAATACAATTAATAAATTAAAAATCATAGCCATTAGCAACACTAGTAATGTATTGTCTGTATTTTAAATCAGTTTAATTGTATCATGATTAAAAAATATATCACTTTCCATCAAAAACAAGAACATTTCTGGTTGATTCCAAGCTTTTCAATGCTAATGTATATATAAAAATAGATAGGCTGAGTTAACCAACCTCAAAGTGCCATTGTGCCAATTGACATTATCAAGAAATTGACAGCTTTTTTAAGGTATGAGAATTTTAAAAATGTATATACAGTATAAAATATGTATGTATGCACTGACTTGCTGCTGCTTGAATTTTACATATCACATCTGATGTTTTAAACCCTTGTTTACATTTAGCTTCCATTACCTTCAATTATCTGCCAGCTGCACTTCCTTAAATGCAGACAGTTACACTTGCTCTTTGTAAGTTTTTCAGATATAAACAAAGCCATTAATCCTTTATAATATATGTGATGGGGAAATTTCGATGGGAGGTGCTGATTTTATGTAAGATAGCACTAGCAATTGAAATATCAGGAAACTCATTTCTTCTAGATTGCACCTATTCCAATTTTTTAATTGATTAGCTTATATCCTCAGTAGTAATAAATGATAGAGGAAATACTTAAAAAGACCATTACAATACATTCAGGTATTTAATTTGTAAAGTACATAAAGATCCCTTGTGTCTCAATTTGTATAAAAAAGCCTACTTAATAAAGGCATCTGATATTATTGTCTGTGTAAGTGAGACTCTGCTGAAACACACAAAATTGTTCCCCTCATTCGTTGGTCAAGAGTCCTGTGTTCAATTCAAAAAGTCAATCCCTCAAAGACTTTAATTTTTTATCTATACTAATAAAAGGCAAAGCCCTGACTGACTGACTGACTCACTCATTCTCCAACTTCCCGTGTAGGTAGAAGGCTGAAATTTGGCAGGCTCATTCCTTACAGCTTACTTACAAAAGTTAGGCAGGTTTCATTTCGAAATTCTACACTTAACGGTCATAACTGGAACCTACTTATGTACATATATACCGGCCATAGCCTGCAGCTCGCTCGCCGTGTTAGGCGGAGTTACGTCCCTCATTGTCATGTCTCCCACGTAATTGAGTGCCTGCCCATATAAGGCCGTCCGTCAGCGGCAGTCCAATAGAAACACTGCCGCTACATATTCACGGGTGAAGGGCTGCGCTTCTGCAGACGAAGATGGGATGGTCAGGGTGGTGTCTGGCACAAACTCGGCGAAACTGCAAGAGAAACTTTTAAGTGCCGGGTCTTAGCTAACATTAAATAAAGCCATGGACATCGCATGAGATGGCACAAGCACAGCTGAGAACCTTCTATGCATGTACACCGAGCGGCTCACGTGAACTGACTGTGAAAGCAGTACGCAGACAAAAAGCAAGAGCTCCAAAGAGTGATGAACAAAAACCGCATTACACAATTGAGAAGGCAGCAAATAAATATGAACCGAGTGACGCATACAAACATATTCATAAGTGCAGCTATTGCGGAAACAAAGAACACAGTGGAAAAAGTCAATGTCCAGCTAAAGGAAGACAGTGTAAAAAAAAACCTGTGCATGCAGTGTGTCATGTCTCAGATAAGGAGGAAGACGGGCTGTTTATTGATGCAGTAAGAAACGAATCAATGAATGAAACCTGTTATCTTTACAACGGTTGACAAACACGGAATGTAACTTGAACACAACAGGTCCTCCAAATACGAACCTGATTGAAAGAAATAATGATAATCAAATCATTGATGACAACAACACTCATAACAGTGACAAAACAATTACATTGACAATCATGTTACATTATTTTTAAAATGTTCCCTTTTCTTTTTCATAACTTCTTTAACACACTACATCTCCGCTGCGAAGCGCGGGTATTTTGCTATATATACAGGGTGGGCCATTTATATGGATACACCTTAATAAAATGGGAATGGTTGGTGATATTAACTTCCTGTTTGTGGCACATTAGTATATGTGAGGGGGGAAACTTTTCAAGATGGGTGGTGACCATGGTGGCCATTTTGGATCCAACTTTTGTTTTTTTCAATAGGAAGAGGGTCATGTGACACATCAAACTTATTGGGAATTTCACAAGAAAAACAATGGTGTGCTTGGTTTTAACGTAACTTTATTCTTTCATGAGTTATTTACAAGTTTCTCTTTGTTTATAGCCATTTACATGTCGCAGAGGTTAACATGTGAGGAGCGGATAGAAATTGTGTTGATGTCTGGTGAACGCAGTAACCAGGTCATTGCAGCAAATTTCAATGCAAGACACCCTACGAGACCACCCATCTCCCATGCTACAGTTAGCAAACTGCTTGCTAAGTTTCGTGAAACTGGTTCAGTGTTGGATTTGCCAAAATGTGGACGCATGAAAACTGTCACTAATGAAGAAACATCAGTGGCTATCCTAGCTTCATTCAGCAAGAGCCCACAGCGTAGCACTCGCTGGAGAGTGGCATTAGTCGAACATCCCTTTGGCGGATATTAGCTACTCACAAATAGCACCCTTACAAACTCCAGCTACTGCAGCATCTCAACGAGGATGACCCAGATCGGCGCACTGAATTTGCAGAATGGGCAAAACAAAATTGGAACAGGACCCTCAGTTTATGCAGAAGATTTTGTTCAGTGATGAGGCAAACTTTTATGTGAATGGTGAAGTTAACAAACAAAACCACCGCTATTGGTCTGACACTAACCCACATTGGATAGATCCCTCCAAGACTGTTGGAACAAAAAAATTGATGGTATGGTGTGGTATATGGGGTACAAAGATAGTGGGGCCATTCTTCCATCAATGGAAACCTCAAGGCCACTGGATATGCGAAATTGCTACATGATGATGTGTTTCCCTCTTTATGCACTGAAGCTGGCACGTTCCCTGAGTTTTTCCAGCAAGATGGTGCACCACCACATTATGGGTGTCAGGTCCAGCATTCCTAGATGAACAGTTTCCTGGAAAGTGGATTGGTCGTCGTGGGCCAGTTGAATGGCCCCAAGGTCTCCCATCTGACCCCTTAGACTTTTATCTTTGGGGTCATCTGAAGGCAATTGTCTATGCTGTGAAGATACGAGATGTGCAGCACCTGAAACTACGGATACTGGAAGCCTGTGCTAGCATTTCTCCTGTGGTGTTGCTATCAGTGTGTGAAGAGTGGGAGAAGAGGGTTGCATTGACAATCCAACACAATGGGCAGCACATTGAACACATTTTATAAGTGGTCAGAAACTTGTAAATAACTCATGAAAGAATAAAGTTACGTTAAAACCAAGCACACCATTGTTTTTCTTGTGAAATTCCCAATAAGTTTGATGTGTCACATGACCCTCTTCCTATTGAAAAACAAAAGTTGGATCCAAAATGGCCAACTTCAAATGGCCACCATGGTCACCACTCATCTTGAAAAGTTTCCCTCACATATACTAATGTGCCACAAACAGGAAGTTAATATCACCAACCATTCCCATTTTATTAAGGTGTATCCATATAAACTGCCCACCCTGTGTATATGTGTGTAGATATATATATATATATATATATATATATATATATATATATATATATATATATATATATATATATATATATATATATATATATATATATATATATATGTATATATATATATATATATATATATATATATATATATATATATATATATATATATATATATATATATATATATATATATATATATATATATATATATATATATATATATGTATATATATATATATATATATATATATATATATATATATATATATATATATATGTATATATATATATATATATATATATATATATATATATATATATATATATATATATATATATATATATGTATATATATATATATATATATGTATATATATATATATATATATATATATATATATATATATATATATATATATATATATATATATATATATATATATATATATATATATGTGTGTGTGTGTGTGTGTGTGTGTGTGTATATATACCCTGATCTACATACTGTCAAATAAACGAACCACATGCCGTGGCGCAACACAAGAGGCGAATATATAAAGTCAAAGCCTGATTATATAAAGTCAACGCCTGATTATATAAAGTCAGCGTCAGAATATATAAAGTCAGAGTTAGAATATATAAAGTCATTACCGAATATATAAAGTTAGCATTGGAATATATAAAGTCATTACCGAATATAGATAGATAGATAGATACTTAATTAATCCCAAGGGGAAATTCACATAATCCAGCAGCAGTATACTGCTACAAAGAAACAATATTAAATTAAATAGTAATAAAAATAAAAAAAATTTAAATAAAATTAATGTTGGCATTTACTCCCCCGGGTGGAATTGAAGAGTCGCATAGTGTGGGGGAGGAACGATCTCCTCAGTCTGTCAGTGGAGCAGGACAGTGACAAAAGTCTGTCACTGAAGCTACTCCTCTGTCTGGAGATGACACTGTTAAGTGGATGCAGTGGATTATTCATGATTGACAGGAGTTTGCTTAGTGCCCGTTGCTCTGCCACAGATGTTAAACTGTCCAACTTTAATCCTACAATAGAGCCTGCCTTCTTAACAAGTTTGTCCAGGCGTGAGGCATCTTTCATCTTTATGCTGCCACCCCAGCACACCACCGCTGTAGAAGAGGACACTGCCACAACCGTTGTAGAACATCTGCAGCATCTTACTGCAGATGTTGAAGGATGCCAACCTTCTCAGAAAGTATAGTCTGCTCTGACCTTTCTTACATAGAGCATCAGTATTGGCAGTCCAGTCCAATTTGTCATCCAGCTGCACTCCCAGATATTTAAAGATCTGCACCCTCTGCACAGTCACCTCTTAAGATCACAGGGTCCATGAGGGGCCTAGGCCTCCTAAAATCCACCACCAGCTCCTTGGTCTTGTTGGTGTAAGGGTGTAAGTGGTTTGAGTCACACCATTTAACAAAGTCTTTGATTAACTTTCTGTACTCCTCCTCCTGCCTCTATAAAGTCAGTGTCAGAATATATAACCTCATTCCTGAATATACTGTATAAATTTAAAGTCATTATATTGATATTGATTGAAACGACTTGGACACATTTTTAGTAAACTCAATGAGTTCCTAATACAACGTAATGAAATAAGTTAACAAAAACATCTTCAGAAAAATATTAAAAAAAATAAAAAAACACTGTTCAGTTAATTCATTCAAAATGATGTATGTGCCCGGCATTTTGAACACTATATTTATTTATTCTTTTTGTATGGCGCATTTTTGGATGAACCTTATAAGCCCCATCGACTCTTGAGTGGCTTCTGTCGAAGTTTACCTTTCACTAGTACGAGTGAAATGACAAGCACAGAAATTTTATATATTCCAACGCTGACTTTTTATATTCAAAAATGACTTAATATATTCCGACACTGACTTTATATAATCAGGCTTTGACGTTATATATACTCGGGAATGATTTTATATATTCTGACGCTTACTTTATATATTCAAGTTTTCACTTTATATATTCAGGAATGACTTTATATATTCCGATGCTGACTTTATATAATCAGATTTTGGTGTTATATATTCAGAACATATATATATATGTGTATGTATATTTATATATGTAGATATGTATGTATATATGTTGTGGAACGGGACCCGGACACAGACAGACGGACATCTTTGTTTCACCCACAAACACGTTTATTCTGTACAATATTTACAATAAAGTCAATGCACGTCCCAGTGCCTCCAGTACCGATCCCCCAAAGTCCAGACCTCACAGTCCTTTGTGCCTTTCTTCTGGCTGCGTCCAGTCCTCTCTCCACCCGATTTCCGCTCTCGAATGCAGGGAGGCGGCCCCTTTTATACCAACCCGGATGGGCTCCAGCTGCTTCCCGGCACTCCTCCTTGGACACGCCCCCGTGTGGCGGAAGTGCCGGGTGTCCCCATTCTTCTTCCCCTCAGCACTTCCTGGTGTGGCGGAAGTGCTGGGCTTCAGGGTTCTTAAGGCACCGGGGCGCCGCCTGGCAGTGGCCACGGGCCCCTACAGGGTGGGCTTCCAAGCCCCCCCTCCCCGAGGACACCAACAAAACCAGGGCGGTCACCCCCTCATGGTCGGGAGGAGGCACCAGCCCTCCTCCGGTCCCCTTGTGCATCCTGGCTGGGCTCCACCGCCAGCCACCTGCGACAGTGCCCCACTGCCAGTGAAGACCCGTCTGTCGGAGCGATACATCCCGAGAGGGCAGCACGTCCCCGGAGTGGGTCCTGCTACGTACCCAGGGCCCACCATGGCACCTTGGGACGCACCATTTCGGCACCCTTTCCGAGGTCTCCTCGCCCCTCTGGTCTGCACCGCTCTCGCCTCTACAGTCCCTGCCAGCTGGGGCACATTCGGTCGCCACTGGAGAGTCCTCCCACGGAGCAGCCCATTCCAGACTGGCAGGTTTCCAACTGGGCAGGTCCAACGGCTCGTCAGAGCTTCAGACCTGTGAATAAACAAAAAGGAGGGCCAGAAGCGCTGCCTGGACACCCACACCGGGCTTCCATCCGGTCTCTACACCTGCAGCGCTCTCCCCCCCTATCGGTAGCCCCTGACTTGCCTGTTTGGTGCCTCCGCCATGGGTTCCATGCTCGTAATTTCTTCGGTGTGGGGACTGCTCTCACAGACGGCTCCTCCACCCACCCGGGATTCTCCCTCAGTTTCCGCAGAGGAGGCCCTTCAGCGGACGTGCACACCCAACTCACCTTCCCCGCCGTACTCCTCCGGCCAAAGGCTCCAGCGCTGCGCTGTTCCTCCGCAGCCTGCAGCGTCTCAGATGACGCGATCGCCGTCCCCCTCAGCTTCTCCAACTCCATGGAGAGAGCACGTAGCACCTGTAATAAAGGTGACTCTGCGGGCCGAAGGGACTCCTCCAGGTCGCGCAGAGCCACCGGTGAGAACAGGGAGACAGACGTCGGTGCGCTTACATGTCCGTCAGCCGCACACGTCGCCTGCCTCCTGTGGGCCACTCCCTCTGGCCCAATCGGGTCTCTCTCGGGCACGAGACTGACGTTCCGTGGTCCCGCCTCTATACAGTCATTGGCGGGCACACAAGACACACCGGCCAATCCCGTGCCTGTCAGTGGGTGGGATTTCCGGTCCTCGGACATTTTGGCTCTTCCCGGTGCGGCGGCATGCTGGCTCTTTGGGTTGCAGCGTCTCCCACTCAGCAGCTCTCCCAGCTGCTGCTGCTGCATCAACGAGGCGCCACGGATCGACATGCGCCTGCCACCGACAAGGATCTGGGCAGCCCCTACCTGTTGAACACAAAACACATGCGGCCCTGCAGGGCCGGTTGCTGGTAAGCAGGGAACTTACCTCTCGGGTCCTGTCTGTCCTGGGAAACGTCCCTGGCATGTTCTCACTAGGCGACATGCCGTCCTGGGCGCCTTTTGCGGCGGCGTGCACGCAGGAGCACGCTGCACTCCAGTAGTGCCTGTTCTCCTTCCTCTGGACCTGGGGAAGCTTGGCCATACTGTGGACCGGCGGTGGTCCGTGGGGGAGAACCACTCCCGCAGGGTTGTGCATGCGGTGCTCCCGCGACGAGTATGTGGGGTCCGCTGCTGCGCCGGGCCGTCCACAGACTGATTTTCTGGACTGATTTTCTGCAGGTCCCCGTCTTGAACCAGACGGAGCATCCTACTGATTATGCCACTTTGGAACGGGACCCGGACACAGACAGACAGATGGACGTTGTTTCACCCACAAACATGTTTATTCTGTACAATATTTACAATAAAGTCAGTTCACGTCCCAGAACCGATCCCCCAAAGTCCAGGCCTCACAGTCCTTTGTGCCTTTCTTCTGGCCGCCTCCAGTCCTCTCTCCAGCTCCGTCCTCTTCCACCCAACTTCCGCTCTCGAATGCAGAGAGGCGGCCCCTTTTATACCTACCCGGATGGGCTCCAGCTACTTCCCGGCACCACTCCTTGGACACGCCCCGTGTGGCGGAAGTGCTGGGCTCCAGGGTTCTTCAGCCACGGGCGCCGCCTGGCAATGACTATGTATATATATATGGGTGTCTATGTATGTATGTATGTATGTATGTGTATATATATGTATATGTATGTATATATATATATATGTATGTATATATATATATATATGTATGTGTATATATATATATATGTGTATATATATATATATATATGTGTGTATGTGTATATATATGTGTGTATATATATATATGTATGTGT
>NC_053154.1:162429162-162444162 GCF_016835505.1 Polypterus senegalus
AGGTTCTTTTCTTGGAATGCTGTGTTTGGTTTACGCCAAACATGTCCTCTGCTGTTGTGTCCAAATAATTCAATTTTGGACTCATCTGTCCAAAGAACATTATTCCAGAAGTCCTGGTCTTTGTCAACTTTATCTCTGGCAAATGTCAGTCTGGCCTCGATGTTTCTCTTGGAAAGCAAAGGTTTCCTCCTTGCACACCTCCCATGCAAGTTAAACTTGTACAGTCTCTTTCTGATTGTAGAGGCATGTACTTCTACATCAACAGTAGCCAGAGCCTGCTGTAGTTCTCGAGATGACACTTTAGGGTTTTGGAGACCTCTTTTAGCATCTTGCGGTCTGCTCTTGGGGTGAACTTGCTGGGGCGACCAGTCCTGGGCATGTTGGCAGTTGTTTTGAAAGCCCTCCACTTGTAGACTATCTTCCGGACAGTGGAATGGCTGATTTCAAAATCTTTTGAGATCTTTTAAATCCCTTCCCAGACTCATAGGCTGCTACAATCTTTTCTGAAGTCCTCTGACAGCTCTTTTGTTCTCACCATGGTGCTCACTCTCACTTCAACAGTCAGGAGCACACCAAACTAAATGTCTGAGGTTTAAATAGGGCAAGCCTCATTCAACATGCAGAGTAACGATCTACTAATTATGTGCACCTGGTGTGATATACCTGTGTGAGATCTGAGCCAATTTAAGAGGGAATACATGTGAGGGTGTCCTATCTTTTCCTCAGTTAGAATAGGCATTTTTGAGAATGACATTTACAGAAGATCTTGAAAAGACTTTTCTTCAGTTTTCTTTGTTTAGTTGGATTACTTTAATCTCTCTGTATTGTTGAAACGGAGATGAAATAACCATTTATTAAAAATGTTACAAAAAACCACATGCTTTCAAAGGGTGTCCTAATGTTTTCACATGACTGTATATATATATGTGTATATATGTATGTATATATATATATATATGTGTATATATGTATATATATATATATATGTGTATATATGTATGTATATATATATGTATGTGTATATATGTATGTATATATATATATGTATATGTATGTGTATATATATATGTATATGTATATATGTATATGTATATATATATATATATGTATGTGTATATATATATGTACAGTGGTATGAAAAACTATTTGCCCCCTTCCTGATTTCTTATTCTTTTGCATGTTTGTCACACAAAATGTTTCTGATCATCTAACACATTTAACCATTAGTCAAATATAACACAAGTAAACACAAAATGCAGTTTTTAAATGATGGTTTTTATTATTTAGGGAGAAAAAAAAATCCAAACCTACATGGCCCTGTGTGAAAAAGTATTTGCCCCTTGTTAAAAAATAACCTAACTGTGGTGTATCACACCTGAGTTCAATTTATGTAGGCACCCCAAGGCCTGATTACTGCCACACCTGTTTCAATCAAGAAATCACTTAAATAGGAGCTGCCTGACACAGAGAAGTAGACCAAAAGCACCTCAAAAGCTAGACATCATGCCAAGATCCAAAGAAATTCAGGAACAAATGAGAACAGAAGTAATTGAGATCTTTGGGACTCCAGCGAACCACAGTGAGAGCCATTATCCACAAATGGCAAAAACATGGAACAGTGGTGAACCTTCCCAGGAGTGGCCGGCCGACCAAAATTACCCCAAGAGCGCAGAGACGACTCATCCGAGAGGTCACAAAGACCCCAGGACAACGTCTAAAGAACTGCAGGCCTCACTTGCGTCAATTAAGGTCAGTGTTCACGACTCCACCATAAGAAAGAGACTGGGCAAAAACGGCCTGCTTGACAGATTTCCAAGATGCAAACCACTGTTAAGCAAAAAGAACATTAGGGCTCATCTCAATTTGGCTAAGAAACATCTCAATGATTGCCAAGACTGTTGGGAAAATAACTTTGTGGACTAATGAGACAAAAGTTGAACTTTTTGGAAGGCAAATGTCCCGTTACATCTGGCGTAAAAGGAACACAGCATTTCAGAAAAAGAACATCATACCAACAGTAAAATATGGTGGTGGTAGTGTGATGGTTTGGGGTTGTTTTGCTGCTTCAGGACCTGGAAGGCTTGCTGTGATAGATGGAACCATGAATTCTACTGTCTACCAAAAAATCCTGAAGGAGAATGTCTGGCCATCTGTTCGTCAACTCAAGCTGAAGCGATCTTGGATGCTGCAACAGGACAATGACCCAAAACACACCAGCAAATCCACCTCTGAATGGCTGAAGAAAAACAAAATGAAGACTTTGGAGTGGCCTAGTCAAAGTCCTGACCTGAATGCAATTGAGATGCTATGGCATGACCTTAAAAAGGCGGTTCATGCTAGAAAACCCTCAAATAAAGCTGAATTACAACAATTCTGCAAAGATGAGTGGGCAAATTCCTCCAGAGCTGTAAAGACTCATTGCAAGTTATCGCAAACGCTGATTGCAGTTATTGCTGCTAAGGGTGGCCCAACCAGTTATTAGGTTCAGGAGGCAATTACTTTTTCACACAGGGCCATGTAGGTTTGGATTTTTTTCTCCCTAAATAATAAAAACCATCATTTAAAAACTGCATTTTGTGTTTACTTGTGTTATATTTGACTAATGGTTAAATGTGTTTGATGATCAGAAACATTTTGTGTGACAAACATGCAAAAGAATAAGAAATCAGGAAGGGGCAAATAGTTTTTCACACCACTGTATATATATCTATGTATGTATATATATATATATATATATGTATATATGTATATATGTATGTATATATGTGTATATATATACAGTAATCCCTCCCCGATAGGTGAAAATCCGCGAAGTATGTATGTGTTTGTATGATTATTTTTATATATTTTAAGCCCTTAGAAACTCTCCCACACTGTTTATAAATATTCTCCGCACAGTTATACAGTAAACCCTTGTTTATCGCGGTTAATCCGCTCCAGACAGATAAATTAATTTCCACGAAGTAGGATTCTTTATTTATAAATCTAATATTTTCGCAGTTAGAGCATAGAAAACCTGTTTACGACCTTCTAAATACGTTTTTTAACATTATTAGAGCCCTCTAGACATGAAATAACACCCTTTAGTCAAAAGTTTAAACTGTGCTCCATGACAAGACAGAGATGACAGTTCTTTCTCACATTTAAAAGAATGCAAACATATCTTCCTCTTCAAAGTGCTCGTAAGGAGCGGAGAATGTCAGAGAGAGTAAAGTAAACAATGAAAATCAATAGGGCTGTTGCGCTTTTAAGTATGCAAGCACCGCGATAAAGCAGCGCAATGAAGGGATCAATGCGAAGGTAGCCTTTCAGCATTTTTACAGAAGCGCCCCTATCTTCTAAGCAAACAGCCTCTGTGCAAAAGCCCTCTGCTGACATCTCCTCCGTCAAGCGCAGAGAAAGTCAGAGAGAGAGAGAGAGAGAGAGAGAGAGCGAGATCAAAGCAAACAATCAAAAAATCAATAAGTGTGCTTTTGGACGCACCTCGATAAAGCGGCATTTCTTAGAGGAGCGTCTGTATCCACTAGGCAACAGCTTCTGTGCAAACAGCACCTCTGCTCACACCCCCTCCGTCAGGCGCAGACAATGTCAGAGAGGGTGAGATAGAGGCAGAGACAAGCAAACAATCGAGCACCGCGCAGGAGGCATATCTTATAGCATTGAGGAGTTTTAGTTAATATGTAATACGTGCTCTGATTGGGTAGCTTTTAAGCCATCCGCCAATAGCGCCCCTTGTATGAAATCAACTGGGCAAACAAACTGAGGAAGCATGTACCATAAATTAAAAGACCCATTGTCCACAGAAATCCATGAATCAGCGAAAAATCCGCAATATACATTTACATATGCTTATATATAAAATCCATGATAGAGCAAAACCGCTAAAGTCAAAGCGCGATACAGCAAGGATCACTGTGTATATATATATATATATATATATATATATATATATATATATATATATATATATGTATGTGTGTGTGTGTGTGTGTGTGTGTGTATATATATATATATATATATGTGTGTGTGTGTATATATATATATGTGTGTATATATATGTGTATATATATATATATATATATATATATATATATACATACTACTTTGAAGGGGATAACATTGATGTTTGAAAAAAAATAAAAACTTTGGTAAATAAAAAATCAGTCTCATTACTTTTCTGCCATGTATGTATGTATGTGTATATATAGATATGTGTATATATATACATATATATATATGTATATATATGTGGATGTGTATGTGTGTATATACAGTGGGATGCAAAAGTTTGGGCAACCTTGTTAATAGTCATTATTTTCCTGTATAAATCGTTGGTTGTTACGATAAAAAATGTCAGTTAAATATATCATATAGCAGACACACACAGTGATATTTGAGAAGTGAAATAAAGTTTATTGGATTTACAGAAAGTGTGCAATAATTGTTCAAAGAAAATCAGGCAGGTGCATAAATTTGGACACCACAAAAAAGAAATGAAATCAATATTTAGTAGATCCGCCTTTTGCAGAAATTACAGCCTCTAAACGCTTCCTGTAGGTTCTAATGAGAGTCTAAATTGTGGTTGAAGGTATTTTGGACCATTCCTCTTTACAAAACATCTCTAGTTCATTCAGGTTTGATGGCTTCCGAGCATGGACAGCTCTCTTTAACTCACACCACTTCATTTCACTTCTCAAATATCACTTTGTGTGTCTCCTATATGATATATTTAAGTGACATTTTTTATCGTAACAACCAACGATTTATACAGGAAAATAATGACTATTAACAAGGTTGCCCAAACTTTTGCATCCCACTATATATATATATATATATATATATATATATATATATATATATATATATATATATATATATATATATACACACACACACACAAACCGGATTCCAAAAAAGTTGGGACACTAAACAAATTGTGAATAAAAACTGCAATGATGTGGAGATGGCAAATGTCAATATTTTATTTGTAATAGAACATAGATGACAGATCAAATGTTTAATTCAGGTAAATGTATCATTTTAAAGGAAAAATATGTTGATTCAAAATTTCACGGTGTCAGCAAATCCCAGAAAAGTTGGGACAAGTAGCAATAAGAGGCTGGAAAAAGTAAATTTGAGCATAACGAAGAGCTGGAAGACCAATAAACACTAATTAGGTCAATTGGCAACATGATTGGGTATAAAAATGAGTGGCAGTGTCTCTCAGAAGCCAAGATGGGTAGAGGATCACCAATTCCCACAATGTTGCGCAGAAAGATAGTGGAGCAATATCAGAAAGGTGTTACCCAGCGAAAAATTGCAAAGACTTTGCATCTATCATCATCAACTGTGCATAACATCATCCGAAGATTCAGAGAATCTGGAACAATCTCTGTGCGTAAGGGTCAAGGGCATAAAATCATACTGGATGCCCGTGATCTCCGGGCCCTTAAACGACACTGCACCACAAACAGGAGTGCTACTGTAAAGGAAATCACAGAATGGGCTCAGGAATACTTCCAGAAACCATTGTCAGTGAACACAATCCACCGTGCCATCCGCCGCTGCCAGCTGAAACTCTACAGTGCAAAGAAGAAGCCATTTCTAAGCAAGATCCACAAGCTCAGGCGTTGTCACTGGGCCAGGGATCATTTAAAATGGAGTGTGGCAAAATGGAAGACTGTTCTGTGGTCAGACGAGTCACGATTCAAGTTCTTTTGGAAATCTGGGACGCCATGTCATCCGGACCAAAGAGGACAAGGACAACCCAAGTTGTTATCAACGCTCAGTTCAGAAGCCTGCATCTCTGATGGTATGGGGTTGCATGAGTGCATGTGGCATGGGCAGCTTGCATGTCTGGAAAGGCACCATCAATGCAGAAAAATATATTCAGGTTCTAGAACAACATATGCTCCCATCCAGACGTCATCTCTTTCAGGAAGACCCTGCATTTTTCAACAAGATAATGCCAGACCACATTCTGCATCAATCACAACATCATGGCTGCGTAGGAGAAGGATCCGGTACTGAAATGGCCAGTCTGCAGTCCAGATCTTTCACCTATAGAGAACATTTGGCGATCATAAAGAGGAAGGTGCGACAAAGAAGGCCCAAGACGATTGAACAGTTAGAGGCCTGTATTAGACAAGAATGGGAGAGCATTCCTATTTCTAAACTTGAGAAACTGGTCTCCTCGGTCCCCAGACGTCTGTTGAGTGTTGTAAGAAGGGGAGATGCCACACAGTGGTGAAAATGGCCTTGTCCCAACTTTTTTGGGATTTGTTGACACCATGAAATTCTGAATCAACATATTTTTCCCTTAAAATGATACATTTTCTCAGTTTAAACTTTTGTTCCGTGATTTATGTTCTATTCTGAATAAAATATTAGAAGTTGGCACCTCCACATCATTGCATTCAGTTTTTATTCATGATTTGTATAGTGTCCCAACTTTTTGGAATCCGTTTGTATTGTATATATATATATATATATATATATATATATATATATATATATATATATATATATATATATATATATATATATATATATATATATATATATATATATATATATTATATATTATATATATATATATATTATATATTTATATATTTATATGTGTACAGTAATCCCTCGCTATATTGCGTTTCAACTTTCGCGGCTTCACTCTATCGCGGATTTTAAATGTAAGCACATCTAAATATATATCATGGATTTTTCTGGTTCGCGCTTTCTGCGGACAATGGGTCTTTTAATTTAGGTTACATGCTTCCTCAGTTTGATTGCCCAGTTGATTTCATACAAGGGATGCTATTGGCGGATGGCTTAGAAGCTACCCAATCAGAGCATGTATTACATATTAACTAAAACTCCTCAATGATATAAGATATGCTTCCCGCGCCGTGCTTGTTTGCTTCTCTCTATCTTTCTCACTCTTTCTGCCTGACGGAGGGGGTGTGAGCAGAGGGACTGTTTGCACAGAGGACACGGAGGCTCCTCTACAAAATGCCGCTTTATTACGGTGCTTCTGTATACTTAAAAGCACGTATTGATTTTTTGATTGTTTGCTTTTCTTAGCGAGGGCTCTGCTCCTGACGGCGCTCTTTTGAATATAAGATATGTTTGCATTCTTTTAATTGTGAGAAAGAACTGTCATCTCTGTCTTGTCATGGAGCACAGTTTAAACATTTGGCTAAAGGGTGTTATTTCATGTCTAGAGGGCTCTAATAATGTTAACAGGGTGGGAGAGTTTATAAGGGCTTAAAATATATAAAAATAACCATACAAACATGGTTTCTACTTCGCGGATTTTCACCTATCGCGGGGGGGTCTGGAACGCAACCCCTGCGATCGAGGAGGGATTACTGTGTATATATATATATATATATATATATATATATATATATATATATATATATATATATATATATCAAATTCTTGATGACAGCAACACTCATAAAAGTGACTAAACAATTAAATTGACAATCATTTTACATTCTTTTTTAAATGTTTCCTTTTCTTTTTTATAACTTCTTTAACACACTATTTCTCTGCTGCGAATTGCAGGTATTTTGCTAGTTTATGATATATAGAGAACACATTCATAGAGTCAGTGATGACATAGTGGCCTGTGAGTGGTTTTGTCTGTATCATCCTGCTGGTGATGGTGGTAATTAAAACATTTTTGTTTATGGATACCAGTGTTAAACTTTATTTTCTTTTTTCTCTCTCACACTCTGTTCCCCCTCTCTTTATGCAAAACGAGGTTTGTTAAATGCAGTGGACCATAGACAAAGTACTACCAGTTGTTACAGTTGACTGCATTCAGTGTAAATGAAAACAACTTTGATCTGCAAAGAAAAATTATACAGCTTGCTGTTAGTGAAGTTGGGATGAACAGTGTGAAAAAGTCCTCATGAAAACAAAAATTTAAAAAAAGTAAGCAGTATAGCAAACAGTTAACAAAAAATGACTTGCATCAGAGTAATTTCTTTGATTATCTTAACATGTGGCTATGTACACAAATATTGTTGTTCATCTAAATATTAATTTATCATCGTATAAGTAACGCATCATTTACTGTTTTTTCTTGTAATTGAAAAACATCTAAAACTAGGCCTGAGTGAAATGTCAAATGTTACCACAATGTTTTTCCAATACATTCAGTAGAGGTAATTATCAATAATTGTTTCTGCTCTAGCTCCATGCTACTCTGCTCAAGATTAAGTAGTCTTAAAATGCTATGGCATTATACTCTTTTTCTGATGCTCAGTTTTACGTTTGATTAGTTTTTAGAGCCAAGAAAAAAAAACAAAAGGCTTATAGTTATTATGTAATATACATTAATATCAGTTAACATTGTCAGAATGGAATATTACTGATTTCAAATAAAATAAGTAAATAAAAATGTAGATTTCAAAAACTTTTTTCAGTTGGTTTAATAATAGCAGTTATATGATTGTAAATCTGTCATAAGATATTTATCAGAGTTCAAGGCAAGAGTGGTACAGCATATTAGCCTCACATAGTGAACAACAATGTTATTTTTTCATTTCATTTTAATTTAGACCTCAGTTGAGTGGAACTAATGTGACTCATGATGGTTTTTACCAACAGGTCCTAACTGTGGTTTAACCTGTATATTTTAACCATGTCTTTGAATTGCTTATTTACAGTATTGCATTTTAATCTCTACCAATAATACTGTTTTGTGTGTGTCCTTCATTGCCCGTTCCATCTCAGTTTATAGCTATTGATGTCTCTTGTTCAAGGAGGAATATGCCAGCTGCAGGCAATTGGGATATCAAGTATGAAGTATGTAAAACTTCGTAATGGAGATATTGTATATCCAAGAATGAAACTAGCAGTGAATGTCATTGACATTAAAAAACAAAAAAACTGACAATGGCCATACAAAACTAGAGCATAATAGCAGTACCCACATGAACAATAAGTTAATTACATGTTAATGCGTTATAATGATATAGTATATTGAAAGGGTGCATAATCATTTACTGTAATAAATCTACAAAAAGTCATATAGCAGTAAATAAGGATTCTAGTCTATTTAAAACAACACGGTTTGGCCATATACCTATAAAATATCCATGTCTTCATACATATCCCTGGTATAATATGACAGAATTTCTTCTGATGTCTAATGAAGCTCGGCCTTAAAACAGTGAACTTGAACCGTAGAACAGGGGGAGGTCACCTGGGCCACCATTAGCCTATTAGCGATTTAAGTAAAAATGTATTAGTTTCAGTAAACAAACAAAAAATAAAGTGCAGAACTATACCATTTAGCGACCATTTAAATCCATGCCATTAACCCAGGAAGAATGATGTTTACTATCCTCTTTAATAAAACCCCTGTGTGCGTCCAGGTGTCTGTGTGTGTGTGTGTGTGTGTGTGTGTGTGTGTGTGTGTGTGTGTGTCTTTTGGTGAAGTGCGCATGCGCAAGGCTCGGTGCGACACGCACGACCAGCATCATGGACGCACACACACTGGAAGCTGGGCACACAGTGAATGGTGTAGCCGCAGCCGCGCATGATAAGCAAATAAAGGACAGCATTGCTGGGGAGAGTGCTGATTGGGTAGTCGAGACAGCGCACATAAAATCCATTGCTGGGGAGACGCCACGCATACTGCCCCGTGCATGTTTACTAACTATCTACTAACAACATGCCACCCAAAAAAAAAAGGACACGTCAAGTAGGACAAAAGACACAGACGCTCACATCGTATATAAGCAACATCTCCTGGAAGAACGGTCAGCTCAGCAAGTAAACATCAACAAAAGAAAGGCTGAAAGACGAAGAAAAATACGAGCAAATAGATCGATTGTAAAAAAGAAAATGAGCGTCAAAATATTCCCTGTATTGATTTTGCTCTATCCTCTACTAATTTACCCTTTACCATAAGAAGGTGACAATTTCCAGTTACATTAGCCTTTGCCATAACAATTAATAAAGCTGAAGGGCAAACCTTAGAAAAAGTTGCCATTTACTTGCCAGAACCAGTATGCAGCCATGGTCAGTTATATGTTGCATTATCAAGAGTTAGAAGTTTTACAGATGTTGTTGTCAACGTTGTAGATGGTCCTGAACAAGAGTGTTTGCAAAAAATGTTGTCTATAATGAAATTTTATTGAAAAATTACCTGAGGTAAAAAAATAAAAGCATTTTCCTAAATATCTTCTACAGATATTGTGTATTACATATTGTTATAAAGTTTTACACTAAGGCAATATTAATTATACTTACTGTATTGTCATATACGTTTCTATTTTATTTTTAATATTATTTTACTTTAGGCTTCTTGCAAAAATATTTTTAAGAAAAAAATTAAGACAACAAACAGAATGAGGTCAAGGTCCCTTGCCATTTAATATAGACTGTTCCTAATAATGTTTATGTAATACTGTTCTACCGCCCGTTATTGTAACGGGCTTAATGTCTAGTATATAAATAATCCTCCCTTTTCATCTCTTTCATAGCCTTGTGGCAGTGGCAACACCATTTCCATCAAACAGAAAACCTATGTTGTGGTTAATGAGAGGATTATTTGACCAGCATGCCCCACATACAAAAATGAAAATTGTCCAGTAAAGCTAAGCCATGATGAAACACAAAGAAGCACAATTTTTACTATAGCACACGATCAGTCGCTATTGTCCCGAATATGATAGAAAAGAGAGCAACTGAGGATGGCATTTTTTAGTGAGCTGAAATAATTATTAATTATTTTTGATAGCCATTTATTCAAGTATCAGAAATACTTTTGTGCTTCATTAGACTGACAAATTCCAATTCCTTCTGGGCGTAAATTAAATAAAAATTTGTTTCAATGACGGGTATCTTCAGTGGCTGACTTGCATCATTTCAGAACTTTGTTTTGACTGCAGCTGGTCATTAAGGGTGCTCAAAAAGAGAGAAATAGTAAAACATTTTAAAGCAGACAGTTTCTTAATTCAGCAACTTAGACTTGTGTGAGGAAAAACACCAGAAATAAACAAATACTTTAAAATCGTAATAAAAATATTGGAACATGTGTATGGCCTACTAGGTCATGCTTTTCACCATTTAATCACTGTCGGAGGAAAGGATGTATTAAAATGCATTATTCTTTCAATTATTTATGTCAGACATTCAGGAATTTGTATGTTTGCAGTCTTAAGTTAGAATCCTAATCTTATCAGCTTCATGTGTGTTTCTCCACAACTATATAAGCTTTGATAGTGAGTTGTCATCCTCCTCTTATGTGCAGTGAGTCAGTGACTCATTTCTGAGATGTTTAAGTGTAATGCCTTTCATTTTTTATTATTGACATACTTACAAAATTTTGTTTAAGTGGAAAGTGGCAAAGATTTTTTTTACAAGGGTCCTGCTTATCAAAAGATGATTAATTCATCATCTGCAGATGTCATTTCATAGGATAATAATCTCAAACTCCAACTAATTCAGGGTCATGTGGATCCTGAGCGTATCCTCACAGCAAAATTCTCAAAGTAAGGACTAACGCGAGTATTGAAGTGCCATATACACTGAACCAGTTTACAATAACCAAGTAGCATAACTTATACAGCTCCACGCGAAAGTCCAAACGTCTGGGTACCTGTGGCCAGATTACATGTTTTGTTGACATTTAAAGTTTAAAAAAACAGTAAATACAACTTTGACTACAAGTAAACTAAAACAGTGGCATTTAAGATCATAAGGGTAAATTTGGCATTTCCTGTTCAATGTTATGAACACTCACTTTAGTTTCCTTTGGCAATACACAGTTTTTCCTGATTATGGTAAAACTTCTGGAATGTCCTACGGCCTTTATTCTCATTGGCTGAAGTGTAGGCAGAGTCCACTGAAAATAGCTAACTTTAGCTTAAAATCTTAGTTTAAGACTTGCATATTGGGAGAGGTAGACTTTTAATCCAAAATTGTATTTCTCAGTACAGTGCATAACAAAGAATCCAGGTCTCTACTTCAGTTATACATAGTCATGTTAGCTAAATATCTACTTGTAGCAAGTCAGAAGTAAGAAAGAAAATGTGCTATAGCATATCACATACTGACAGAATAATTTACATTGTGACTTTTTTGCACAATGAGCCAGTCAAAAAATGAGAATGTTGTAAAAATAGTACAATATTTAGTGTATATATAGTAGATATTTTAATAGTGATTTTTTTTTTATATGTTTCGCCTTACGTATTCACAGGAAATGTAAAGGTTCAATATTGCTAATGATAAATATGCAAGCATATGAATATCTCATCACTTTTGCATTGAATTTTGTTTGTTGATATGTGTAATAATTTTCACTTATGTGCTTATAAAATTAAATCCTTGGTAAATCCTCATGATTCTGATTTTGCTCTTCCTGCAGTTTTAATTTTAGTAACCCGCTTTTCATTTTTATACTGTGTTTTAACTTTGTTTATTCTGCATGGGACATGCCATTAAGCATACTACTTTGAAATAAAGCCTGATCATGGGGGGATTTTATTTTTCCCCACTAGAGGGAGTAAAGTTAATATGCATTGGGTTATCTCAGCTTTTTAAACTATGTTTAATACAGAAAGTACTTATTGACTTGATGCAGTGATTAAAAAAAATATGCTGGCAAATTAGGTACATTTTTAGTTAAGTAGCTGACTTTTTCAGCAAAATGGATTTGTCCAAGTCCATCTAGACAAAAAGTGTAGAATTTGGCAGCCATCCTAAATTTTGCATAAACTTTTGTAAGTGCTTTATCTTAGGTAACTAACTTAAGGCCCTTCTCCCCCAATCGCTCAGTTTAGATGGCCGGCCAACTCTAGGAAGAGTCCTGGTGGTTTCGAACTTCTTCCGCTTACGGATAATGGAGCCCATTGTGCTCATTGGGATCTTCAAAGCAGCAGAAATTTTTCTGTACCTTTCCCCAGATTTGTGCCTCGAGACAATCCTGTCTCGGAGTTCTACAGACAATTCCTTTAACTTCATGCTTGGTTTGTGATCTGACATGAACTGTCAACTGTGGGACCTTATATAGACAGGTGTGTGCCTTTCCAAATCATGTCCAATCAACTGAATTTACCACAGGTAGACTCCAATTAACCTGCAGAAACATCTCAAGGATGATCAGGGGAAACAGGATGTACCTGAGCTCAATTTTGAGCTTCATGGCAAAGGCAGTGAATACTTATGTACATGTGATTTCTCAGTTTTTTTATTTTTAATAAATTTGCAATAATCTCAAGTAAACTTTTTTCACGTTGTCATTATGGGGTGTTGTGTGTAGAATTCTGAGGAAAAAAATGAATTTAATCAATTTTGGAATAAGTCTGTAACATAAAATGTGGAAAAAGTGATGCACTGTGAATACTTTCCGGATACACTGTATTTAATTAGAAATATTGCAGTGTTATAAACAGGAAAATAATTGCAATGTGCAAAACATTAAAATCGCAGATAGAGATACAACAGCCACAAACTTTGTTCAGAATTTGAGGCTATATAGAGAATAGTTAATTTTGGTTTATGTAATAATTAGCATTAATGAACTAAGGGCATGTAATAATTTGCTAAATCCCAAGTTAGTAATTGTGAAATCAAAGCCAATTTAACTTTATGGATTCCTCCTATTGATTTATGCAATTTAGATATATTTTGCTTAGTTTATATCTGGTGCATACATAAAACTGTGTGGCTGATACAAATCAGCAAGTAGGGGAGAGAGACTGTTTGAGTATTTTTAAAAATGTACTCTAACCAAAAAGGTTGGCTTTATTAAAAACATGTCAGAGATGTGCATAATCAAACGCAGTAATGAGGCATGACTGCAAATTTAAAAATAACTTGTCAGAAAATAGATTGAGTACCAAAATAAATAAATAAAAATATGTAGTTAGATGTAAATCAACATCCCATGTCAATGTTTCTCTCTGTCCGTATGCAATTCATCTTGTGCCAGGATGCGAAGAGTTGACGTAGGTTAAATTGATTTCTGATTAATTTGCCCTAAATATCTTTATTTTCTTGAACAAATTACAAAAAATTGAATCTGATAAAAAATTGTCTCTGTGAGTGTTAACTGCATTCATCAGTAAATCCATAGGAAACACTGAGTATGATCACCGTGTTAATTCTCCCTCCAGTGAGCAGTAAGGCTAAAAGAGCTTTTCATATTTTTCTCTGTTAAATGGTTTATTTCATGTTGATCTTGGACACTGCCGTATTCTTTTGGATTGTCTAAGAAGTCATTAATGACTCTCAAAGCTCCCAAAGATTGCTTTTCTCCTGTACAACTATACATTGCATTCTCAAGAGTGAGCTCGCGCAGCTTCGTCATATTACAACCGGAGTGCAGCCAGAAACTTTTAAGTGCCGGGTCTTAGCTAACATTAAATAAAGCCGTGGACATCGCAACATCACACAAGAGAGCAGCTCACGTGAACTGCCTGAACACAGTACGAGTGATCACTTCCATGCATCAAACCTGTTCAAAAAACGCATTACACAATTGACAAGGTGATGGCTTTATATGTCGTTCGTTTATAAAACAGCGGAGAAGCTGTGTAAAGGCTGTTTCGCAAAAAAACATGTAACATTATATGAGCAGGCAGTTAGCTAAAGAAGGGAATCAATAAATATCTATATAATCGTAATAAACGAGCAAAAATGTACAAGCCGCGGATTAAATAAAGGAAATGGGTACCTGAACAGTAAAGTAAGTCTCGAATAGCTACACAATAACTATAACAATTGTAATAAATGAACAATAAAACAGTACAGAACCGCGAGGCAAGGAGAAACGACGGCCTTATATGGCGTTTGTTTATAAAGCAGCGGAGAGGTTGTGTGAAGGCAGCTACACAAAAAAACAGCAGAACGCCACACTCTGAATGTATTCCTCGCATCACCGTTATAACCTCTGATCTCCCATTTCAATTGAAATGCCTCAAATTTCCAGTAAGGCTCTGCTTCGCAATGACAATTGTCTGGCACCCCCAGCAA
>NC_053154.1:162449162-162498162 GCF_016835505.1 Polypterus senegalus
TATCTATCTATATATATATCTCTATCTATCTATCTATATATATAGTGTCATTTTGGATTGAGGTGAACAGCTGTATTTAAGTGTAGACACAAATACTCAATTGAGTTGATTCAGTGTTACAACGCAATAAAATATGAAAAACTTCAAAAGTGAGATTCATTTTTGTATGCACTGTACGTTTCATGTTTTGCAACAGTGTTATGTAGTTAAAAGCCCCACTTTTCCTTTCCTTTATTATTTCATTATCAGAAGTCTATTTTAATCCTGGCTGTCGCTCCCCCAACATCCGGATGTTAGTAGTTGGCCATTGTATGAAGTACTAACAGGAAAATGCAGGCATTTAAGCCTCATTTGTCAGAAGGGAACTCTGGTGATAGTGGCTTGGGTCACTGCAATTGCTGTGTTTAAGGAAACATACTTTTCAGTTCAGTTATGACTATGGTTATTTCTACCCAAAAAAGCTGGGAAAACTGTAACAATGGCAGTCTGTGCTCCTGAAAATAGATACGGATAAATGTATTTATTTGAAATTTTTGCATGTCACTTCTAATTGAACTGAACATTACCTTTATTGTCTTTAGAGTTAAGTAAATAAAATTTGTATTGCCTGCAAGAACCTGACTTTGTTTTACTAGCACAAGTTTAACATAGATGTGTTTTGACTTGATAGATGTTTGATTTGTTTTCCAGGCAAACTGTTCAGTTATGAATGATCATTTTTAAATATTTCCACATCAATATTAAAAAAATAAATAAAAAATAACAGTGAATAAAATTTTCAACTCCAGCTCCGACTCCTCAATTCATGGTACCACCAACTCAGATTCCTCTATTTGTATCTTAAGCCAATATACAATACCAGTCAAAAATATGGGGTCATTCAGTAATTTTTATGTTCAGTAGCAGTGTTTTCAGTGTCTTAAGACTAAACACCTTTATCTTTTTCTTAATTAAACATTTTTAGATGACAATTGGTTATTAGGGAAATATTTATATTTTCTTTGTGGCCCTGCTGAAACTTTTTATCCTGTTCACTTGGGTTGCAAGGTACTGGCATTCCTAAAGTTCATATATGGGTTAAAAAATGGCCAAAAAAAACAGCTTTCTCAAAAAACATGTCAGTCTTTCTTTTTTCTAATGAAGGCTGTTCCATGTGACAGAGAAGTTTGCTCCTTGAGCAATTCATTTAACTTCCATGAGTTTCAGCCTTTAAAAAATGAATGGAAGCAATTGTACTGCAAGAACAGCATAGTGATGCAGGGATTGGCACTGCTATTTCAGTGCTCAAAGGATCTTGGTTCATTTATTTGTCATCCCATTCACTGTATTGAGTACGCTCGATCTTTATTTGTGGCGCTAAATTGGTCCTGTGCAAGTATGTATCTGCAGCATGTGATGAACTGTTGTTAAATCCAATGTTAATTGTTCCTTGTGTCCAAATATACTCTGGTAAGTTTTTCTCCTGTGTCTATGTAATGGAAAATGTCTGTTAAAAAAGATGGATAGTTAAAATAAAATATAGCTAGTACTTACAAAGGTTTTTTTAATAATAGTCATTACAGAAAAGCAATATATAAAAAATAATTTGAATGTGAGTGGCAGTAGGCTTTGCGTCCTAAGAACCAATTTACCTGAACTATTCTATAACATTTCAGTAATTATTTACCACTCTGATGCTGATCTTTCTGGTCATAAAATAGGTTATTACGATAGGAATTAGCAAGAAGAATTTATAGTTAATTGCAAAATTACAGTATTTGAGGGTTCATCTAGAATTCCTCTTTCTTTTGCAGAATTTGGCTCAACAACTAATCTCCACATCATCATCTCTTAACAGGCCTAAATTTCGAGTTTGGTATTTTTCCATCCAGCTGTTTTAGCTCTAGATTGTCCTCAAGAAACTCTGAAACACAGACAGACAGACACAAGTTATTGAGATATCAATGTTTTCGGAACCAGGTGCCCTAAAACGTCAAGATCCGTCAAAAGCCGGAGGAAATAGGTTATGGTGGGGGAGGGTGCAAAGCTGTAAGGGTTGTTAAACGTTTATGCAACATCTAATGCCTTATGTGAAAACGTAATTTCCCTATTGGACTTGGTAACTGTTTATGCCAGCTGCAGCTGTAATGTGTGCATATTTTTTTATTGATGATTCTCTAACAGCTTTGTAGGAAATTTGACTAATGTCTCCTTATATAATTCCATTTGTGGGTTTTTGAATGTGAACTGCTAAGTTCAGATCTTGCTGCATAATTTAATGAGTAAATGTTTGGAATTTGACTAGGTGTTTCAGTGTTGTCAACCATTCAGTTTTGATTTTCCCATTGTGTTTTACTGTGTTGCTGTGTGATCCTGATAAAGTTTATCTTTAAGACAGATTCCATGACATTTCACGGAATCCTATAATACAACCGCAAATTGACATTAACTTGTCCAGTTTCTGTTGCAGAAGACAGTGTTTTTTTTTTTGTTTTTTTTTTAAATAATGACGTTACCCCCACTGTGCCTTTTTTACAGTTAAACTGGAGTACATATTGGCTAAACATTACCACCTCATCTTAGACAGTAGTCAGTGTCTTAATTAGAAGCCATTTTTTACTGTTAATGAAAACTGTAACTTAATTTTTTAGCTTCCATGGGCCTTATGTATAAACGGTGCGTACGCACAAAAATGTTGCATGAGAACTTTTCCACGTTCAAATCGCGATGTATAAAACCTATACTTGGCGTAAAGCCACACACTTTTCCACGGTACCTCATGCCTTGTTGTACGCAAGTTCTCCGCTCGGTTTTGCAAACTGGTGGCACCCAGCGTCAAAGCAGTGCTACTGTTCCTGTGTGGTTTACTCATTATTTTCATGACGCGGCTTTATAAATACACTAATACTAACCGCATATTGTTTATTAGTGTAACGCATCTGATTGTAATTAACTTGTAACAATATAATGGTCCAGGGAACAGCCATAGTATTCCAAATACCATAACTGCTTTAGCGTTGTTACTCTCACTTCTCCTCCTTCTTCTTTCAGCTCCTCCCGTTAGGAGTTGCCACAGCGGATCATCTTTTTCCATATTACTCTCACTGCATCACTCGGAGTATTTATATCACTGTATCTGAGTGTGAATCACAGCAGCAGCTGATCAGAAAGAGAATTATCGGTATACAGCTTCAAGGACACGCTGTCTCAGCCACTGCAAAATGTTTTAAAGCCTTTCCTGTACAGACCTCGCGGTTCAGAAACAGTTTCATCCCAAGAACTTTAAATGCACTTAATCAATTGCACCTTGTAGAACTGTTTGTACTTATAAGTACAATCACCCCACTGTAAACTTACACTACAGTTATAATATCTCACAACCTGAGCCACTTTATAAAGCGCGCATTTACATATGATGACGATATCATTTTTAAGGTGAAATGCAGCAAAATATGTTTGTTAAATTATACAGATAAAACTTTAACTTCATTTAAATAATCTATATTCTTCACTGGGACTGGCGTGAAGGATAGATTAATTAAACATGTACTACGAAGATATTTCAATGTTCCTTAAACGTTTTGAAGAATCGGCGCTAAGCTTACAGATGGCTTAACGCCTATTACAGAGCTGATTGTGTGGCGATCGGTTACTTGGGGAAAGAAAAGCACTGACTGTAGTGACGGCTACGCCAATATATATTGAATATAAAACAGAAAGAGAAAATAACAACACAGCTAAAAATGCAGCAACAAATTTCGCCAAAAGTTAAATGCTTGTGTCATGATTACGAGGCGGCTATGCAGTGTCTGCAACGGACGTGGCCATCCACCGTGCATAAGATAACATATTGACATTGGCCGACGAAGGAGCCACCGATTCTTCCTCTGCCCAGTGCCACCACAAGCCTAGAGCCCCTGAGTACTGCTGCAATAAATTATTTCATCAAAGTGAAACACATGTTTAATAACGTGCTTTAACTCCTATCATCATAAAAATGATATCACGTATACATCTCAGTATTTTAGTTATTCAGAGAGCTGTAATATCACGAATGTAATGGATTCTGTGTCCAGTTGGAGGAAGAGAGCCAGTTTAAGAAGCAAGTAGTGATTCACACACACAGAGCACATAAAAGATCACATACAAAACAAAACATTTAACGTGCTACTTTAATTATGATGTGATTTGAGAAACTGGTTAATTAAACGATTTTAAGATGAAGTTTATGATGTTCTACTTTAATGACAAAATAAACTACGTGATTAAAGTGGAAATGTCGAGATTGAAGTTGACATTTCGTGCTTTTTCCCCACTGTGTGCCTTTTTTCTCTGTACCCTAATAAGCTTTCATATGACACTCAGAGGGTGGGCTACAACTCGCCTTTTCATTACGACTTTGATATGTGACTTCTTTTTTATTTCCGGCTTTGTGCGATTTTGTGGATGTGAGCTTTCAAGTTTCTCCAACACGCTAATTCACTCGATCAACTTCCTTTTGTTGATTATACCACGGTTTATTTGAACAAATAGTATTTTTTTCATTTGCCTCCACTTGGTACTCGCTGAAATTCTTATATTTTCCCCCGTGCTTTTCCCATTGTCTTTTCACAGAAGGCTGCGCTTAAGGGCGATTTATATTGATTTGCATATTCAAAGAGGCGTAATTATGGGAGGATTTGGGGCGTTACATAATGCGCGTGCACGAGCGTTAGTTTTCACGCTGATCGGGATTTATGTAGCGGAAGAACGTGGAAGTTGGAGTACGCACAGATTCCTGCATCTGGATTTTTCTGTGCGTAAGCACATTTCGGCTTTTGTGCTTACGCCATGTTATAAAGCGAGTTCTACGCACGGCGTTATACATGAGGCCCCAGGTGATTACATTCTTCCAGACCAGACATTTGTAAAACTGTTTTTCTTTTTTCTGAGAGCACCACCAACATGTTTATGTAGACCAGAACAAATAAATATTTCTCAAACATTCACTTTTAAAAATTTTTTTGTGTAGATATTGTATAATTTTGTGCACATGGCATCAAGTTAATAAGTCATGTGATGGCATGTTTTGCATCTCATTATTGTAAACAAACAAGTCTAATAAAATTAAAAATGAAAGCAAAAGGAGATTCTGTTAGTAGCAGTAATTAGATGCTAATTAAGAAAATGGTTGGAATTAAAATCTGCAGGCATTGTGGCTTTTCAGTATCTGAGGCTTATCCTCACTAGTAACATGTATACATTTTAAAAGTGTTCATCCCACTGGCATTTTAAAATTTTTTCCTCCCCTCGTTCTTTTAGAAAACAGAGTACCTGAAAAAAACACTAACCAAACGCTATCTATACAGAAGATAAATACAGCCTTTAAAGGCTTACAAACTAGTATCAAGTATTGAAAGCCATGAAAAACATAGGTGTTTTACATTTAAATGTGTTTGCAAGTTTTCTGTTAATTGTTAGCGTACTAGTAAAATAGATTTTTCAGAAAATATACCACAAGAATAATTTCAACTAGTTCCATGGCCACTCCTAGCATAATACACATCGGCTGATGCTGAGAAGTTAGGGAAAGACTACCTCAAAATAAAGCTAAGATCACAAAACGATCTTTTACAAGAAAACTAAAGTCAATCTGTTTCATGTGATCTTCAAGAAAACAAAATATTGTATAAAAATGTCAACTTTTTCAAAATGCTATGTTTTCCCCATTAACACTGCATTGAGAAATCCTGAGTTTTCAAATTTATACACTGTTTTATTTTGGGCGGAGGGTCAAAGTGAATGAAAAGTTAAGCTTTGGAAAGTTTATCTGTGTATGTCTGAATTTAATACCTGTGCTCTAAGAAGGCAGTACAGTGTAGACTAGAATAATCAGGAGGCAATAACACATGCCTTTAAAGCTTGATTTTATGTACCACGTTGTTCAGTCAACTTCTTAATTATTTAACCAGACATAAGTACCACTACTCCGATTCCTTTCCCTTTTAGAACATATGAAAAAATAACATGCATAAAGTGTTTTTCTCTGCCTTCCATAAATCAGTAAAGTAACTTAATACCTACTGATAAGTAGCTTAATACTATACATATTCTTAGGGACAACTTGGTTGACTTTTTATAAGTTAGTTGATATATGCCTAATGTTGTAAACGTAATGACTGTCCTATTGACATAGTTGCCTTTCTTGCCCATTAGTGCTAAGACTAGACGAAGATGACGGAAGAGGTGATTGTCATCGCCAAGTTTGATTATGTGGCACAGCAGGACCAGGAGCTGGACATCAAGAAGAATGAAAGACTGTGGCTACTAGATGACTCTAAGTCCTGGTGGCGTGTGCGAAACTCAACCAATAAAACAGGCTTTGTGCCATCTAATTACGTGGAACGCAAAAACAGTGCAAGAAAAGCCTCCATTGTTAAGAATTTAAAGGATACCTTAGGTAAGACGTTTAGATATATCTATAATATTACTCTGGGTGTGTGTATATATATATATATATATATGTGTGTGTATACAAATTAAATAAATATTCAGAGTATAGTTTATCAGTGAAATTGGCTTTTCAGTATAACTTGCAAAGTGCTTAATGGAATAGTCCACCAAAATTTTTTTTTAATATAATTTAAATATCTATTGATTGTTTTTAGTAATGACTGAGAAACATCTTTAGTGTCATGATTTAAGGAGAATGGAGATAACAAAATTTCTATGTAAGTAGGCTTCAATCGGGACCAACACTGAACAATAGCAAACAATGTCAAAATGTCCATGGGGGAAAAATCTTCATATATTTGTGCATATATATATATAGTGCATCTGGAAAGTATTCACAGCGCATCACTTTTTCCACATTTTGTTATGTTACAGCCTTATTCCAAAATGGATTAAATTCATTTTTTTCCTCAGAATTCTACACACAACACCCCATAATGACAACATGAAAAAAGTTTACTTGAGGTGTTTGCAAATTTATTAAAAAAAGTATTCACAGCCTTTGCTCAATACTTTGTCGATGCACCTTTGGCAGCAATTACAGCCTCAAGTCTTTTTGAATATGATGCCACAAGCTTGGCACACCTATCCCTGGACAGTTTCGCCCATTCCTCTTTGCAGCACCTCTCAAGCTCCATCAGGTTGAATGGGAAGCGTCGGTGCATAGCCATTAGCCATTTTAAGATCTCTCCAGTGATGTTCAAGTGGATTCAAGTCTGGGCTCTGGCTGGGCCACTCAAGGACAGAGTTGTCCTGAAGCCACTCCTTTGATATCTTGGCTGTATGCTTAGGGTCGTTGTCCTGCTGAAAGATGAACCGTCGCCCCAGTCTGAGGTCAAGAGCGCTCTGGAGCAAGTTTTCATCCAGGACAATCCTGTCTTGGAGGTCTACAGACAATTCCTTTGACTTCTTGCTTGGTTTGTGCTCTGACATTAACTGTCAACTGTGGGACCTTATATAGACAGGTGTGTGCCTTTCCAAATCATGTCTAATCAACTGAATTTACCATAGTTGGACTCCAATTAAGCTGCAGAAACATCTCAAGGATGATCAGGGGAAACAGGATACACCTGAGCTCAATTTTGAGCTTCATGGAAAAGGCTGTGAATACTTATGTACGTGTGCTTTCTTAAGTTTTTTATTTTTAATGAATTTGCAAAAACCTCAAGTAAACTTTTTTCACTTTGTCATTATGGGGTGTGTGTAGAATTCTGAGGAAAAAATGAGTTTAATCCAGTATTATGCAGTATTTATGGGTTTTTCCAAAGCTGTTTGTAAAACTACACCATTGACCTCCTACTTGTTGGCGCACATTGGGTATGCACAAACAAGAGACATGCTTTCCACTTGATAATATTCTCATTCACTTACAACATTTAATCTGTAATAATTCTCCTCACTAAGATTATACTTTTCAGTGTCGATAAGACATGAAGCAACATAGTAGCCAAAGAATTAAATGTAACTGGACATGACTTTTGACATATGAGGCAATCCTTTCTAAGCTATTTCTTGTATGAGTACACTCCCCCACCATTCATGGGATGATTTTCTGGAAGAGGATTATTTAATGATATTTTGTGTTTGTGATGTTGAAAGCATACAATTTGGTATCTGACAAATGGATCATATGACACAATTAAATTCAGATTTTTTATGGACATTTTATTTGTTGTTTAGCATTGATTCCCATTGAGGCTTATTGTGTCAGAAACTTCATTGTCTCCTTTTTCCATTAAAAATATGAAGTAAAATGTTTCTCAGCCATCGCTACAAAGAACCCTGGGCATGTAATAGATAATAAACACTTTTGGCTTGAAAATTCTTTTAAGGGAGCACCTCAGATTGTAGGCCACCATGCCATTGTGTGGATAGTTGCCTTTGGTTAAAATTTAAACAGAGCAATTCATTTAAAATAAAGTAAAATATTAATTTCCCATAAAATTTTGTTTGCAAAGCATCCCCATTCTATAATTTGATGCTTCATTGCAACACTTTTTGGTATTTTTTTTCTTCTTTAAAAAGGCAATTAAAACACTGCATAGTATGACTAATATGTTTTTCATGCCTTAAGTTCCTTATATAGTACAGGTATAAGTTTGCATTGACATTTCAGAATATGCAGTAAGAGGTGGGGCATTTATGGACAATATTAATTGAAAATGCAATTTGCATGACCACATTTTTAACATTCTCTAGGTACTGTATGTTGACATTTCATTGAGTACAAATAACAAAATTTACATATGACAGAAAATGTATTTTTGGTTATAAATACAATGCATCAATAATAAATAACATTCTCAATAAAGTGTGATCACTTCTTGACTCGTGATGGGAGTTTTCTGTATGTATTTTTAATCTGAGGAATTTGATAGAAGTAACAGTTCCAAATCTGTACTTGGCATCATCTTCTATTTTTGTATCTTACTTGTAATTGTAAGCCATGCATGGAGAAAAAAAAATATATATATCTCCAGGTTTAATAAATGTATTTCAGCTAACTTTCAAGGAATACATACACTATGGCACATTTTATACTGGTTAGTCTTTCAGGGCCTTTAATGCTTGTGCCATTACTTTTCCATACACTTACGAGGCAAGCCTTTAGCATGGTCCGTCCACTTTGGCTGTGTAAGGAAGGTGTTCAAGTAAAAAGGAAGCTGTTTTTTTAGTTTAGACTAAATACTTTGTAGGGGACCCCTGAACATTACTATCTGCAAGAAAAATCATGTCTCGTATTTTTATTTTGTTTAGTATCATACCACTGAATTAGAACAGATTTGGAATTTTGCAATCATTGCCTCCAAAATTTCACAGAAATTTGCTGAAAATGTAAGCTTCTAGGGCATTTTTAGATTTGGTTGTATTTTTCTTTTTTCTCTATTTAATGACCAGGTTGTCTTACCCTTTTGCAATTCACTTTAACATAAGAATCTCAAGAGACAGCAGATATGAGTGTTTTATACATCCAGAGCTGCAAATATGTGGCCTTAGTAGTGCATGAAGAAGTGTCTCATTGACTAGCAAGGGCGTAACATCTAAGCAGTAGTATTTTGCAATGTGACTATTAATACATTTGGCATTCTGCTTATGGAAATAAGGCATAATTTGTGTTGTACTGTATTTGTTATGTGTGTAGCTAATATGTTTTTTCATTCTCTGGGACCATGTTTTTTGCATCTGACATCATGATTGTTTCTGTGTTGATGATGGTTGTGAGGGTGTACATGGTTTTTAGGTCACATAATGAAATTGGAAAATTACCTCATTACTGTATTTGGCCCCATGCAAATTTTGGTTCTTTAAAACTGAAGACCACATTGAATTGACAAAATTTTTATTCCATAAGTAACAGAGAACCAATTTGAAGAGCATTCCAGAAAAGTCAACTGTGAAAATTTGTTTTTGCTAAGTACACTGCTGCAAAAGGAGACTGTTTTGAATGTGACCACAGTTGTTTATATTTAACCCATTAATTACAGCTTTTATGGAGGTATTCATGTAACTTAATGGCAGCTGTCATAGTGAGCATTCTAAGAAGAATTTACAGTAAGAATTGGCAATATAATATAACCGTATAAGAATGCGTACTATCTTTTTTACATTCTACCATAAAGAACAATTAATAGAACTCACTAAGCATTTTATGTTAACTTTTGTAGCATTTATTTTCTAGACTTGCGTTATATACCTCATACTGAGTACCATCACAGACCTTTATAAAAGAATTTTATAAAGCATCTCATGTTGAAGGTATTTTTAGCAAGCAGTTTGCACTGTGGTATGCGCTTTCTTAAGCAATACATTTGCTTCACACTAAAGCATGTAAAGTGAAAAAGGAAATTATCTGTGTCATAAATGAGAATTAAACAGGAGTATAAAAATATGCATAGCAGTTCTCACATGCACAAAGTGTTGAGCAGACTACCCTGCACAAGGGGTATTTTTTGTTCTTGCTCTTGCATTTGATTATTGCCTCATAATATTTTACAAATACTATCAGCATAATTTGCATTGGCAATAAAACTATAATGTTTTAAGGTTGAAATTAAATATTACAATTTCCCCAGCCATTACAGTTTATTACAAACTGTATAAAACCTGACATTAGTTTAATCAGTAATTTTAAAACAAATCCTGCATTTATTCTGTATTTATACAGAGTTTAGTGGTTCCAAGGCCTGTACCAGGTTTAAAATCTGTGTAAAAAAATTGCTGGTTTTAAATACATATTTTAGCGACACATTAAAGATTTCATAGTCTGTCACACAGACATCTTGGTAAACAGAGAATACAGCAGGACACCAAATATCTGAACTATTTGTGATCATCTTTTTTGACAATATATGCATTGTTTCTCAGATGGTTAAGGAAATACACAGCTTATGTGTGTGTTTTAAATCTGAACATTTATAGTATTTTCTATAATTTAAGTAGATTGCATACTGTGTACTACGAGGACATACAAAAAATGATTAAGACATAGTTAGGTTGCCCCAAAACAAAGTTTGCATGTTTTGGCTTGGCTGAGTAGCATAGCATAACTATTTAAATTTTCAAGTTGTTTTTGAAGATTAGCAGTCTACAGCTGACTGACAGGTATAACTCCTGTCACAGTGAAGTGTTCATCTGTTGTAATATGTCTGAGAAGTTTTTTGGTTGATTTATTGTAAAAAACAAAATTTTGAAAAATGTTCAAAATATTAAGTGCATAGTATTTTACAGAAACCAAAATGAAAATGGAGTGCTTATCAATGATATGAACCAGGTAATGAGTGCTTTTAATTCTAAGAAATACTATCATACTGCAACTGGCATTGGGTTTTTTGAGTTTGACTATGTAACTAAAAAAGAAAAATAAGAATGTACTAATCAGGCTGTACTCTCCTCTACATGTTAACATTATCTCTCTCTTATTGCCAGCCACATTTTTGTAAAGGAAATGGTGGCTGTGTTGAGTAGCGGATGACTGTGGTTTTTGAGTGCTGTCACTTTTATGTCCAGTTTCAAGAGCACATTTGTTAGATTTTTGGTATGTGGAGCTGAACACATCTCTTACCCAGAAGTAAGTCAAAAAGTGAGATTTGCCAAGATTCTGAAGACGTGTTGTAATTCATCTGACAATTTACAGGTAGTTACTCTGAAAGAGAATGTGTATATGCTCTATACTATGGTCTTTGTTTTTATTTTTTAATTTAGCCTTTGGACCTTCATAATTAGAATGAAGGAAGAGAAAGAACATATACGTCATTATCTCTTGTAATATTACTTTAATTATTTCTATTTTCTTGTTGGCTACAAAATATCAAAACAAAGTTAGCTTGTTTTGTGAGATCAGATGAATTATGTTTAAATATCCTTAAATATCTCCTTGTTATTAATGCTTTGAAATTGGAAAGCCTAGAATGACTGTGCATAAAGTAATTTCTGAAGAGTAGAGAAATTAACTATTAATATATAGATGATGGGAATAAGTATATGGTGGCGTTGTTCGATGGTGTTATAGACGAGCAAAGAGAGAGAGGGAGAAAGATTTTAGCCTCTTGAATGTAAGAATCCATTTCTTTACTTTGCAAAGCAAGAAAAGCTTTTGTTGTTAAATGTAGCTAAACTATGTCAATTTAAAAGACATTTAATTTGCATAAAAAGAAAAGCTAGTGCATCAACAAAATAGAGAGCAAGGATGGATTTGAGTTAGTAAAATGTAAAGTAAAATCTAATGATCAGAAAGATTAGTTCACAACAACATTTTATATAGCACATTTTCATGCCAACAGTGTAGCTTAAATTGCTTTAGAAGAAGAAATATTATAGTATTATAATGTATATGGTGTTCAGCATAGATTTGTTTGAGGAGATGGGTAGAGCATAAAAAGAAGTTGCTAAGTGAAGGAGTAGCTCTGCAAATAACACTCCCCTGAGATTATTCGGAGTTCACAGACTCCAGTGCCCATCACTGCACAATTGGTAAACTATCCTTATCTGAGATTGAGCTGTGTGGATAGCAGCTAGCTCACAGTGTGCTCTCGGGCTATGTATACTGATTCCACAGTTCATGCTAGGTGTTTTAGGTATTACATAACAAGTAAATCTCATATAATTGTACAAGTGAATGGGGGATGTGTCAAAGGACGTTGCAGTAAGCTTTATGATATGTTGCTGAACAGTACAGCAGCATAGTGCTTTGTTGCATATGCTTCCCCCTCCCTCAGTGTATGTATCCACTTGCATTGTTAGAGTCATGATTGGTATTTGATGTTAAAGATGGAAAAGCTTGGTGTATGTGAATGAAAAAAAAAATTGTAGTGGTAGTTGAGGGATATAATTGTCCACTCAGATAACATTCGAAACACAATAGCAGCAGTCATTTGTCAGCTTGCTGCTAACACTGTTAAAACTGATGACTGCTATAAAATGTCCTGCCTTTCTGTGTTCCACTGCTTCTGGGAAGCCTATCTGCTTAGAATTGTCCATTTTGGAAAGTAGCGTGTGATGCACTAAATGCTTGATGCCTAATGGTGGTTAAATTGTTAGTAAAAGACAGTAGCGGTTTTATACATTTTTGTTTACAGTGCAAACACAGTAAAAGTGGTTATAGTGTAATTTTTATGACAATAAAAGAATTATTTGGTCTGCTATCTTTTAATGTGATAGAAGCATTTTTATGAAGGAAGGAAAGTGTTGGTTATTTTTTAAATTGTCTATAGTTTTGGGTTACAATAAGCCTGTAGTTATAAATTGGGTAGAAAAAGCTGTGGTTAAAATTTGTTTGTGTGGTGTCTAGACTGAAGGCATGCAAGTAATGTACTGCTCGTTACAGCATTTAAGGCTTTTCTTAATCTTCTAACTGCATTGTTGTAATCAAATGTATTTTGTGATGTTATTTATACTGTGCTTTTATTTGTCAAAAAGCCTGAGAGGTGATTAACTAATCTCCTTAATTTTTTTTGAAAAATAATTTTTCTCCCCCACTAGTCTTAAAATTAGTTTGAGACTTAATTTGTTTCAGCTCTGAAAACTATTGTATATCTCCTGTGTAATAACTTAACGATATTACTAGGTATCAGAAGAAAGAGTATCTAAACCTAACCCAATCAGTCCCTCCCTACCACCACCAATTCATGATAGTGTAGCAGTTTGCAACACTCACGTTTCAGATAATTCTGAATTGTTCATTTATAATTATTACTTCTCAACTGTTTGTTTATAATTATTTACATTTTAGATAGGATATACTTTTTAATTTGACCCCAAGAACGATTTAAAATAAGCAGAGTGGTTGTAAATACTCATGTTTTTCCTTCTTATCCTCTAGGTGTCTAGAACAGATTTTTTCAAAGTATATACATATGTTGGGGGAAAAACTAAATTTTACTCATATATGCGTGCAATATTAGTACAGCAGATATTACTGTTTCTTAAAAAGAAAAAATGATTATTTTTTAATATTTACCTATCCAGACTTCCTCTAGTACAGTGTAGTTTTATAGGATTCACTGTCTAGAATTTTCATTAGACTCCATTCATCTGCAGACAATCAAATGAATCATTTTATTCCTGAGATCGATGAAACCGACAAAATACATTCTAATCATATAACTATGTACTAACTCTTCAATGCTTTTTAGGCCATGAGAAATATCTTTTTTTCCATTAAAGAATTTTCTTTCAAGTTAACTTCATTTCATATTTTTATGTAATATTTTTACATGAAAAGTTAGGTTAATAAGAAAAAATGTTATTGAACTACACAGTCTTATCTCTTGAGGATGGAGTTCATTATATTTTGTAGCCATATTGCTATCAATTTTTTGCTTTATTTTATAGCCTTAGATCTGTCTTAATAGCAAAATGCACAGTTATTTAGAATTATGGAGTTATTACCTTAGCAAGATGTAGCACCTTTCTGGCATCATGTCGCAGCATAAAGGTGCCAAGATGAAGGGACCCTGTTCTGAATCATCTTCTTTAGTGTTTTTTCATATTTGTTTATGCCAAGTACAGACCTACTTAGCCAAATAAAATTTAGTTTAACTGTCATCAGATACCCTTCACTCACTGACCTGTTTTAAAATATATATATATTTTTAAATTCCTTTTCCCCAAAGTCTCACTTTATCTTTTTTTTTGTCTACATCTTTGTGTTGCTTTTATCCCCTTTTCCCTTCTGAAGAGATGCTTTTAGTGATTAGGTGTTAGGCGCTGCTGTCTCCTGGTGGTTCTGTTAGCTGTACCATTTGCCTATGAATGCTCCACTTCTCCTTGTTCAGGACTTGACTACTGCAGTCTGTATACTCTGTATTTCATGTGACCTTTTTGTCAAGGTAAGGAAGACTTAATGCTGACCCTGGAAAGAGAGAACTCAGCAGATGCAAAAGAATCCCTTAACAGCACACACCAAACAAAATGCATTATCATAATAGTGCCAAATATTTAAGAATGCAGGCAATCCTGTACTGTGTCAGTTGCCTTTACATTTGCTTTCTTATTTGCTTAAGTACTTAGTATAGGGTTCTATTCTACCTCTGCCTAGTGCAAGTTTTTTCTTTCCTCAAAGATGCACATCATGAAATGTACTATAGAAAGCTGAAAATAGTGCTCAGGATTTAGTTCAAGGTGTTTGATCTGTGCTCCTCCCACTGCGTAAACTTTCTCTGTTGGCAACGTGGCTTGTGCCTGAAACACAGAATCCTCACTGACTCATGAGCTAAAGAGGGTGGTACATAATGCAGGAAGAAAGACAACACTTTTCCTTGTTTCGTGTTTGTGTGTGCGCGTAAAAGGCCAAGAAATTTAATTCTTTATTAATCCACTTATGCTCATTGGAATTAAAAAATAAATGAATTAAAAACAAAAAGCTAACCGCCTTATTCAGAGAACATAATAGATTTTTCAGCTCAGGGCAAGCATTTCTCATAAGCAGTTGCTTTAATTTTAACCTTGCTGTTTTAGTGTTCATGTGTTCATGAACTGAATATCCAGGACCAATATTTTCATCTCATTTTCATTCTGCTAAATTCAGATACTCTCAAAAGTGTTTGTCCTGTAGTAGAAATGTTTTTAAGTTTTGTAATAATGTAATTAATCATCAGAGAATTTAAGAGACACAACTGTAAAACTAAACACAGATAAGTTTGTTATACCATTTACAAATATTTTCTACACCACTGAAATAAAACATTTGGCCTTACTAGTGCAGCGAAGTGTCTATCTTCATCACTGATATAGTGCATCTCCCATAGCTGGCCCTTCAGATTGGGAAAGGGTGGTGATTACATGTAATTAACTCTGAAGAATATGGTGGATGTGTGATTTCTTTGAACTGACAAGTTTTGCGGAACATGCTTTGTAAGTCATGCAGTGTGACCAGGAGCATTATCATGAAGCTGAAGCATAAAGTTTGGCAGTTTTCTTTACTAGTATTCAAATGCTGCAGATGCCAAAGACTTTCAGTATATTACTGACCTGTTTTGTGATCATTTACAGGCATTTAATTAACACTAAAATCCCTGAAACCTAAAAAAAAAATTCTTAATCCCAGGCTACCTTATATTCCTTCGCACCTCTCCATCAGCTTGTTGATCAGCACAAACAGCAAGCAGCCTACTATCCCATCCCCCTCTTGACGGAGCTCAACTCTGGCAAGAAGTTATCCCAGTTCAAAGTTCTTTATCTGTATGTGAGGTGCCTGAAGTTGTATATAGTAATTAACACATGCATTTCATGTGTGTTCTGTGTCTACAAAGGTCTGGGTAAGTGTAGGATGAAAGGAAATGCAAGGCAAGAAATGCTGAACACATACCTAAAGAAGAAACTTTTTCCATGTTATAGTAATAATGACGTGAAGTGTATAATGTGTGAAGACTTTAGTCCAAATATCAAATAAACAAGTGCGCTTTTATTCAAGAGTATAACCAAAGTTAAAAAAAAAAAATCATTTAGTTTACATGTTGCTGTCAATCAGTTACAAACCGAATTTAGTAAGCAATTCTTTGTAATTCTAAATTTCCTTAATATATTTTATGTAAAACATACATTTTGCAAGCTGATAGTAAACTGCTCCAGAAAATAATCTTCAGAACATAGTGCTGCTGTGACTCTCTTGTCAGTTTCTGTCAATTATATAAAACCATTAACGGCACACTACACAATAGCGTGCAGTGAATACATTTGACTTGAGCATTCATAGTTTTCATGCTCTTTCTCTGTACATTTAGCATTCATTTGCTCAGAGGTTGATGCGCTTGCTGCTTCCTGAGCATCTCTTCTTTTCACCACCCTATCGGCCCGCTTCTTTTCTTTCATTGGCATCTTTTCGAGTTAAAACTGATTAAGTCAGTTAGTATGTTTTCCTTAATTTTTTACTTAAGTACCAGTTTAAGTCTCTTCAATCTACCTCAAGTATAATTTAAGATAAGTAGATGTAGGGGAAGGGACGGCGAAGGTTGGTAGGTAATGAAAACTGCGCCTGTATGCATGCACTGCATGGCCCCCTGCTGGCTGTTGCTGATAGTTGATTCTACAATAAAATAAAAAGAGGAGTAACCTTGGAGGTCAATCATATCCCCAAAAGCAGATAGTAGATGTCATGTAGTATATGTGTAGCAAATTTCAGGTCAATAATTCAAACGGTTTGCAACCTACAGGTGATTTAAAATCCTGGACAAACAGACAGCCGTGGTAGCATGTTATATAAGAAGATAGTTGATGTGAATTGCTTTCCCATATAGGAGACACTTTTTGTGCACAGTTTCCCTCCAAGAGTATACATAGTCCGTTTATGTGACTGGCATTTATACATATTAATATACATTTAGTATGCCAAACTTGAGAAGGAGCCAATATTTTTCGCTATAGCTGGTTATCACATATATTTAGTCATGTGCAGGCCTTAACACTTTTCAATAAAGTAAAATCATAAAATCAGACCCTGACTAATACGCCTGTTCAAAAATGCGACACTTCATTTTTTTTTTAACACCACCTTGCCTCGTGCAAACTCCCATCAGTTTCTCAGATGCATCAAATTTTGTTACAGCAGTGCAGTTACCAATTTGTTTTGCTACTTCAACAACGTTTAATTTAAAACCAGCTTTATATTTTCTTCTGATCGAACGTTCCATTGTAGATAAGGGATGCTCTTACGATAAAGGCGTATGAAGATGTGAGATACAAAACGCACAAATCAGTGCAAACATTGCTTCGGAATAGTTCAGGTATTGCCGTGTGGTCACGTAGGCACAATAGAGAGAGAGAGGTTAGGAGCACACGCTAATACAGCGCATTGCCGCACCCATATAAAAAAAAAGGCAATGTGCTCCGTGGTTACTCTCTTAGGTGGCCGTTAGCATATCATAATCCCTTGTACCAATAGCATGAGTTTTCCGCTTTCGACTTATACGACCGACATTATAAAATACCAGAAATTATACTGTAAAATTAAGTCCCAACTAATCCGTGGGAGAACTTATCCATGAGTATATATGGCAATTAATATTTTTATACAGTATTTGTAGTGCTGCTCCCTATTGAGATAAAGGGCAAGCACTTTGAAGTTAACAGATCTTTCATAAATAGATATTATTTTTCCCTTAATAATAAAAGAGGACCAAGTCAGTGAATATGGAAAATCTCTTGGTGTATTGTATTCAATGTTTAAATCCCTAACCTTAAGTGAATAATGATCATAGAAACTGAAAGGACATAAGCACAGATTTACCCTGCGTTTTAAATTATTTTCCTTTGTCCGCCATTGTCTGATATAAGGGAATTTATCACATAGCAGAGTGGTTTGTGAGTGTGTTTCTGGCAATGTATGCAAGCTTCAAGATAAAGATATCTGCTGTACTTGGTTACACATCTCTGATAAGCACCTCACGAACATATATGGCATAAGAACTTGTTCCTTCGTTTTTTGCTTTCGGTGTGTTCATTTTTAGTGCTATTTATACAGCACAACATACTGCAGTACAGTTGAAAGATCAGCTTGACTTAAATGTGCTACATAGAGATCTCAACATTCAAGTTTGTGTTGTTGCATTGGTTAGTCCTGTTGGTAAAATATGGAAAAAACAACTAAAAATTACAAATTGCTCTTGCCCATGTACATGTGTAAATGTAAGAAGGTGACTATAAAATTGATTTTTATCAGAAGCATTCCCTTAAATGTGTGAAAAAATATAAGACACATGGTTCTTATTCTGCCTTGTTAAATTAATGAAGCATACTTTGTCATTCAGTAGATTTTTATAAGGCTACTTTTTATCTCTATTGTGCTGTTGTTTGAATATATTAATCTCTGGAGGTGCCCCATGCATAGGACATGTTTTCATTGCTAAGTAGTAAAATTGTAAGTGTTCAGTACACTCTGAATTAAAAAGAACAATGTCACCTGAGTAAGACTGTAACATAGTCACAGTTTAGACATTTGTGGAAATAATTCATATTATTTAATGCGGTTCAAGGCAGTGAGGGTTAAAGCCTGTGTTCTGCACAAGGCAGGAACCAAATCTGGGCTAGTTTATCACATGGCACTAAAACAAGGCCGTATCAGACCAGGCTAATTTAGACTGCCCAATTCACTAGCACATCCTTCTATATAAAAGCGGTCGGGATTGTCCTTCCGTCCCGTGAGTGCTACGCAGGCGCGGAGTTTCACACATGCCCCGTCCATTTTGCAATGCACGATGGGATTTGTAGTTTCGATTTTCCAGGTAAAAGATAATTTTGTACTTCAGACTGTGCGATATCTTCTTCTTCTTTCTTACTATATAAAAGCGGTCGGGATTGTCCTTCCGTCCTGTGAGTGGAAAGCGTAGCGGTATTCCACTTATCACAGACTTACTACTTGCAGCTTGCGTACGAAGCGACATGATGTGAGCAGAGTTCTGGTGCTCCCATCGTTCCCTTGCTTTTGTGCGCGATGCGCTGGAAAAATAGATAAAATTATGTCTCTGGAGATAATTAATGTTGATGGAGTACAAATGCCTCAGCGCGTAGTAAATATCAGGGGGGTTCAAAAGGGCAACCTCAATATAGAAAAAAAGTTAAAATTTCATCACAAAAATAACAGAAACTACGAGTATTAAAGTAATAGTCAGATGCAATATAACCTAATTAATGAGTTTGTATAAAATATCAAATTGATCTACATATTAAATTGCCTTAAGAAGTGGTCAACTTAAAAGTCGGGTCAGCCTAGTACTCTTTTAAGATGTGACAAGATATAACAGCTGAGCACAGAGGGAACATGCCTGCTCTACACAGATAGTATCAAACCTATGACTTGAACACAGTCACCTAGACCTGTAAAGCCTGTGTGCTAGTCACTGGAAACCACCTCTTTTCCATTGTATATATTTAAAAAAAAAAAAAAAGGTTTTGAGACAGTGTTGGTATCACATTTACTAGATCAATAATTTGATTAATTATTTTAGTCAAAGAGCTGGTGGGTTTCTTCTTTTTAAGCCTCTCTCAGTTTATATCTGAAGACCGGTCAGGTCACTTTGGGGAGCATGCACTAGTAAAGTATGTTGCTGCATCTACCACACGGGTCACTAGACCATAGGCATAACAAATACCTTATCTGCCCTTTGAGCCCTCACAGCCATCCTCCTTCCTTCCTGGTACAGACCGGAGTTGCCAACAAGACATGTCTTGCCATTCCTCTCGATAATATCCAGAGTGCCCTGCGAGATAAAATGCCTCCTTCTGAGAACACCAACACAACTCTCAGGATCCTTCAGGGTCTTGTCACAGAAGGTGTCCCACATCATATTAGGATCAGCAGTCTCTCCCAAGTCTGCAAGTTTCTCACACAAACTGCATGCAGATTCATTAGAAACAGCCTGATCTTGGAGTCTGGCCAAGTCCAGCATTATTCTCCTAGTTTGTGGTATCTTACTGGGCCTAAGCTGGATTTTCAGAGTAGCAACAATAAATCTGTGGTCAGAATGCACAAACTGAAGACTAAGTTGTTATTCTTGTTATCCTCTTATTACATCAGTACTGACTGCTATGCCAGAGCACCACCAGCTTTTCCTTTTCTTTAAGAAAAAGACAATGCAATGTGCTATGGGATTAATATTTCAGTCTTTTAAATAAGATAATTGCATTCTATATATATATTTAGCTATCTTGAGATATTAAAATGAAGTTCAGCTTTTCAGACCTCTGAAACTCATTTCAAAGATATCATTTACCTTTGCTGTGTTTTAAGATGTATGCAATACATTTTTCGATTTAAGGTAATTCTTTTCTGTATTGTATCTTAAATATATTTTTAGATTTTTCAGAATAACGTCCTGTGCATTTCAGGATATCTCAACTGTCCCCCTCCCCCCATACATTTTGAGCTATCTAAAATTCTCTGCCTTAAAAATGTCTTGTTTTTTTCTGTAGGTATTCCTGACTTTTTGCATTTTGTGATCTTAAAATAATAAAGAGTTCATCTCAAGTTACCTTGAAATGCATTTCAGATGCATCAAAATTAACAAGAAGCATCTTTTGAGATGTCTAGAAGTAAATTTGAGAAATTAAAATGATTTTGTAAATATATAAAATATATCTTGAAATATTTTCTGTTTTTTAAAGATATCCTAAAATGTATGTCAGTTATCAAAATCAAATTTAAATTCTTCAGATACATTTAAGATATCTGAAATGGATTACGAACCCAATTTAAGATATTAGGCCATAAATTTGAGGTAGCCACACAAACTTTTTTAGTATGATTAGTCAATGTAAGAATATCTGAAATACATTTTAAAATATTGTTAGGAATTTTTTAATAGACTTTTGGAAATCTCTGAATGTATCTGAGATATTTAAAAAATGCCTAAAAAGTTATTTTAAGATATCTTAAAATGCATTTTAGGTATCTGGAAGTGCATGGTACAGTTTCTTCAAATTGATGTATTGTCAAATATTTTCAGTTTAAACTTTATTTAACACATTTTTGATATCTCAAAATTTTAATTAACATGTCATATACATTACTTTGAAAAAGTATGTTAACCCTTCTGGGATTACCTTAATTTCTGTAATAGTTATTCATGAAAATGTGGTCTGATCCTCAACTAAGTTGCAACATTGGACAAACACAATTTAATTAAATGAACAGCACCCAGGCAATTGTGTTCAGCGTTAACAAATATATTTAAGTATTCAGGTGTTCCACTTAATGAGATAAGATCGGTGAAATATAGGTTGGAGGTGCCCTGATATGTAAAAACTTTTTTGTAAATTAGCTAGAGACTGTCTAGTATGTTTAGTACTTGAGTTAAGATGCATTTTTTAGTACAGTGTTAATAAAAAGAAACCAAATAATGAAATAACTTGAAATAGTTCCCCACTGGAATTACATTGAATCTTTACCCCACTGTTAAATAATAATAGTAGGAGGATAAGTATTCTTTTAGTAAATCAAGGAGAGGTGGCGAACTACTGATGTGACAAGTGATTTTCTGTTAAAAAAAGTATGCATTCATTTTAGCTGAAATTGCTAAATCGGAAAGTAGTCCAAAAAAGTAAAGTAAAAAGTCAGACTTCAAACAAAGTTGCACAATAGTACAGTTATAAAGATGTGCAAATGATGTGAAAGTATGAGTGTATAGTATGTATACACACACCTTCATACAGTATATGACAGGAATGCATGAATATACAAAGAAGACAGGCTATGTTACTGGTTTGAGAGAGCTATGGCTGTAGGAAAGAAACTATTGAGGTTTCTATTAGTTTTAGTTTTAATTGACCTGAAGTGTTTACCAGAGGGCAGTTTTTGGAATAAGTGATGTACTGGGTGAGAGGAGTCTGTGGTTATCCTTATGTCACGATTAGTGACACAAGATCTGTAGGTCTGCCTTAGATGGAAGAACACAGCCATTTATTTTCTCAGCAGACCTCACAACACTTTGTAATTTAGATTTGGAGTGTGCCAATCCTGAACAAAACAGGACAACAATGGAGAATGTGATTACACTTCCAATTATGGTTTTGTAAAACTGAACTATGATTGGCTGGGAAATAATTTCTGTAGTTGGCATAAAAAATACAATCGCCGCTCTACCTTTTTAGTGATTGAAGTGTTGTTAATGTCCCAGCTGAGAGCATTTGTGATAGTCTGTGCCCAGCAATCTTAAGGATTCCACCATATTGATTGCAGAGTTATTAATTTCTAGTACGAGAGGTTGTAACTTGCAGTTTGTGAAAGTCAGTGACCATTTCCACTGTCTTGGTGGTGTTGAGCACTAGGTTGTTGGATGCACACCAAGACACAAGATGAGACACCTCTTTTCTTTAAGGTTTTTTATTGCCATTGGTAATTAGACCAATAATGGTGGTGTCATCAGCGAACTTAATGATTTTTACTGAAAGATCTTTGGACCTGCAAACATTGGTATACAAGGAGTAAAGTAAGGGGGAAGTATATAGCCTTGAGGGGAACCTATACTGATATAGAAACAGTCTGATAGGTGGGAGCTCACACAATTGTATTGTTTCCAGTTTATCAGAAAACTGTAAATCCATTTACAGATGGAAAGATTCAGATCAGTCTATAGAAGTTTAGTTAACAGCAAATGTTGTCAAGGACAATGTTGTTAAAAGCTGAACTGAAGTCAACAAACCATATTCTGGCATAAGTTCCTTTACAGTCCAGATGCTCCAGGTAAAGGCCTATGTTCATGGCATTGTCCACAGATCTACTTGCTCGATATTCAAACTGAAGAGGGTCGAGATCAGTAGTAGTAACAGACTTCAGATGGATTAGAGTAAGGTTGCCGACCTGGAACTTCTTCTTTAGGGCACCTCCCCACTTTAGCTTAGGTTTGAAGAGGAGACTATGTTTGCAGTGATCTAGGTGATGACACCCTGCACTGGGCATCATTTGAGTGTATAAAACATCACAAAGGTCTCTGGTGCACCAAGATGTATTCAGTGATGTGCCATTGTTTTGACCGAAGATGTATCCAGGTTGTTTTCAGATAGTCTTTCTGTTGGAAAGTGGTATTTATGATGGGTAAATGTTGCACCATGCAGGAAGTGCCTACTGTCATTGCAATTACCAACACTGTATTTGCCAAGTGCTCCTTTCCTAGCTACTGAATCTTGGCCAACTCTGGCGTTGAAGTAGCCAAGGATAAAGACCTTATTGTCTGCAGGGATGTTCTGTATAAGTTTGTGCAGGTCAAAGTAAAACTTATCCTTTTCAGCAGGATCTGCTTGGAGAGTTTGAGCATACACACTGATAAATATGGCATGCTGGTTATTGCGAAGTGGGAGGTGCATGCAGATGATTCAGGCAGAGTGCCCCATTGACAGGTTTTCAAGCATAGAGGCAATGGAGTTTCTGACCATAAAGTCTATGCTTGAGAGGTGTTGCTCAGTCTCTGGTTTGCCTGACCAGTAGAGAGTATGGCCAGCACCATGCTCTTGAAGACTACCTATCCATGGGAGATATAGCTTCAATGTCATATTTAACCTTGACAGTTGATGCATGACTGACTAGTGCAGAATGTTGTTCTAGATGACCACTATCTGCTATGTCCACATTGCATGCTTGAATATCAGTAACCAATCTTGAGTCCTTGTGGACCTTGAAGGTGCATACCTTTTCTTCTTTATTTTCTGATCATGTCAAAAGATTCCTGTTGACCATGGCAAGTCAACTTGGGGGTGTATGGAAACAAGCTTTGGTTAAACCCAAAGCCGTGCAAGCAATGGTATCCCTAAAAAAGGCTCAGGGTGCTGATGATGATGATGATGATGATGATGTTTTCTATCACCAGATGTCCAATGCTTTGACCCACCTACATGCAGGATCCTTCCACTTGCAGTGTTTGCCCCTTTTCCATTGCTGCAGGACTTGGAGGAGAATGGAGTTGCCTGTAGATGTGGATGAAACCTTTAGCCTGCGCAATTGAATTATTTATTTATTTTTTTTGGTGGAGTGCACTTTGTATGGCACTGGCCACACCCTGTACACTCAGGGTTTGTCTGCCATGGCTTAGCGAGCTAGAATGGTGACAGAGAGGTTGTCGAGTCATAGGTTTTATGTCTGACTGTCGTCGTCCTAGCCCTTGGTTCAGAAACCTTCCTTGAGGGCGACAGGTTACATTTAGTCAAGCATCTGTCCTCCAACCTGTCTGGCTACGGAGGCTCTACCAGGAGCCGAGCTCCTATCAGTGTAGCTCTGTAGCTCTGAGGGTCATTAAGGCACACAACCCTCACCATCTCGATAAGGCAGTAACACATGGGGGACAAATACTGAACTATTAGTTAACATAACACACCTTCTTTGAAATGTGAATGGAAAACCTTAGGTGCACAAGTTAAACATACCAACTCCACATAGAATGTGACCTGGATGGAATTTAAACCCAGCTGCTTGAAGTGGTGAGTTTACATCTTTAAAACTGTCTGGGTTAAGTGACTTTAAAAATGGATGGATATATTTAACTTATGTATGTGTGAACTTCATACCAAACCTTAAAGTTACCTATGAAGAATGGTCATGGCCAAATCATTATGTCCTTGATGATGTATCAGTTGTGCTAGGCAAAAGGTGCTCTTTTAACTGGATCAGTATATCATTTCAGGCCTACTCTATCACAGAAGCATGGTTATTCTGGTTGATATACTGCTTTGCCAGTTGTGTTCTTTTTAAATAGAATATTTGAGTCTTAACACTTTTTTTTTTTTTTTTTTTTTTTTTTTTTGTTAAAGTTTTTGTTAAAGATAAATTTGAGAAATAGACTAAGCAGTATATCTGTAGAGTTTTTTTTTGTGATTTGCCTAGGGAATTTCATGAGTCACTTGTACTGGAACTGCCTTTTTTATTTTACATTTTTTATGGCAACAGTAGTGACGATTCTATGCGAAATTCTGTTGACTTGCTTGACAGGTTTCTTTACTCTGGGGCCTTGGAAAGAACCCAGCTGAGCAGCTGGCCAGTTTCAGCTGAAGCAGTGTTGATTCCTATTAGCTGCTAGTCATCACATGACTTGGGTGGGACATTTCAGTGTTTAATTACAGGGTGATTTCAGGAAATTGTAAGGAAAAGGCTTCAGTACCTGGGAAGAGCGACACAGGGAAGGATACTATGGATATGGCTAACCTCTTGAAGCACTTTTTTAGTAAGTTTTGCTGTATTCTATTTCAACTATATGTAAGCAAAATGGCATTTGGTGTTTGTGGGAGCTAGTTGTAAAAGTTTTCAGATGATTATGAAACATTAAATGTAGTTGGTACAGTATAATTCATATTTATGGGATGGAAGAAAATCATGTGGAATGACAGTATATTTGAGGTATGCTGGTCAGTCTTTAAGCAAGACTTTTAGAGCAAATGTAAGATTTTAGATTAGTTTAACTAGAGAAGACATTGTTTTTCTGTTCAGCATAAGCCAATAAATGAAAAGTTAGATTTTTTTTCTTTTATATTGAAAGTACACTGTAATATGGAATTGTCTTTGATTCTGTAAATATTTGAAGCTGCCATAACTTAAGTTGCCCTCCCTTTGATTCTAATGTTGCATAGTATGATGAGACTTTAGCACAATTTGTTTAAGTTCTTTGATTTTAAGTGAAGCAGCTCAGCTTACAGTTAAGTGGCTCTTTTAGTTGGCATTCAACTGCTTTTTTGAAGGGTCTGATCCTTGCTTTGGGGGCAATTATTCTGGAGGGTGCGGTGTGTTTATGAGTGTGTCTGAATGTGGGGCTTTGTAAAATATCTTTTTAACTACAACTGATTCAAATTATAAAAATTTTCAAAGGCCAACAAACTTTTAAAAAAGAAAAAACATTAAACTATATAGAGAAGAAATATCCTTATAAACTAGCTCCTTCACGTACCTAAGGTACAGTAGTTCTGTCAGGTGCAAAATACAAAGGTCCCAGCAGTTTTACCACATCACACTTAATTCTAATCCACACAGATGTTTTTTAGTCCTGTTGGGAATGTTAGTTTACACCACTGTAAATTGGACTAAGTGGATTTGAGAATAGTTAGACAAGTACAATTGCCAGTCAGTTTTAACTTTGTATGCTAGTTTTTATGCCAAGTACTGTCACATGGTGCTTAATTTGTTACAGTAGAATCATCTTCAAGCTAAATGTATATATTTAGCAAAGTGTAAATGAAAATCAAAAACATAAAAACTCTTAATGGAATTATTAAAGAGAATCATTGTTTTTTTCCTCAGTTGGAAATGTCTTTAGACAGGCCACATGTTCTGATTGCTCAAGTCTCATGAGACTTTCATCAGAAGGAGGCCAAACAGCTGGGGGCGCTGACTCATAAGTGCAGCTTTGCTTTTCTGATCTTGGCGGTATTTTTAGAGTAGAAGATAGGGAAGGGCGTAGGAGAGTTGGAACTTGGCACAGGAAGACGGCAACAGCAGCTTAGAGAACAAAAGCAGATGTTTCTTAAGCTTTATCACAGCCCTTAAACACATAAATCTGGACACAATGAATATCTTCTTGACTCCCTGTGCTTCTTATTCCTAAAAGGCTGTTTTATTTTATTTTTTTAGATTTTTGAATATGGAAGGATCATTCTGTGCATCATAATACTATAGAGTACTCTAAACTCAGAGCATTATAGCAGCGAGAAGTGCTGCAGTCTGAGTACCCACAATTGAGACTGATGAATCACATGACAGGAAGTCAGTGTTGGCTCTATAAAGCAGGCTTACAGTAGTGATTGTAGCTGATTTCATAATTTCTGTCAAGAATCTCTTTTCCAGTGTCTCATTACCCTAAAGAATATGGCAGTAGGCTTCCATAATATGAATTTAATAAAATTGTTGGCCTATAATATGTTGTCCAGTGATGAACAGTATTATCTGGAATTTTGCAAGATGGCCCATTGTGTTATAATAATCTTTGCCAGGAAGATGTAGCGGAATCTGAGAGCATGCTTTTTTCCGTTCACTGCTTGGATTTGCTTGTGAAAAATTCCATTTGCCTATTTCCTGTTTGTCCATAGTTTATGTAAAGTAGTTTTCATTTATCACAGTGAATTCTTTTGTCTTGTTAGTAATACTATTTAGTTTTTGATAGGATGAGAGTAATAAAAGAACTTAGTAACTCACTGGTATTTTAGATGTGTGCCCATCTTTCTTCATTTTAAAACTCTAACCAAGCTAATAATCAGTAACAGTTTTTTTTTTTTACTCCTGCAGCTACAGTTGTATCACAGTAAAGCATGTCTGAAATCACTGGGTATATCACGGCGGTTTGGTCGTACAGTGATGTGTCTTGCAACTGATGTCACATTCACCATTGTGTTTTTCACCTTAGAGTTACCATAATCTGGCAGAAAGCACATAAATATTCATGTTATTTTCTTTTCTTTCTTTTTTTTTTTTTTTTTGCAAAGTGATGATGTTTCACCCACTCTACTGTTAAAGCATATCATTATATGTCATCTCCGGCCTGACTTGGGTTCAACTGTAACTACATAGGATTCCGAGCCCAATTCATGCTCTGGGTTAATGTCAAGGAGGTGTGTTAATGTGCTTGCCAGGTACTACCTACCATATTATAAGGAAACAGTTCAAGAACTGTGTAATGCCGAGTTACACTTAGTAAATTAAAGGCACTTACTTTTTTAATCAGTTGAAATGCAAGTGTGTGTTTCTGCAAATGCTTTAAGTGGTTCAGAAAAGGCCTACTGAACTTTGCGTGTGCCTAGTCAAAACAAGAACATCATCATAGCCACGTGGCATGTTAGGTTTTATAGCATGCCTTAGTTTCGAGGATCCCAATATAAAATTTCAGAAGGGCAAGTTATTATAGTAACTCCAAAGAATAGATCGGCTTGGGTCCACTCATACTTTCTCACGCATGTATGCAAGGCCACCATGCTGTTTAGTACAGGCCTTACAGGACTTGGGCATAACATGTAAGCTGGAAGCATTTGCATCACGGTGCTCCCTTCATCCAATGGGATTTGCTGAGAGTATAGTTCCCCAGTATAAAAGGCACTTTTTGCTAACAGAGGTCTTCTTTTGACTCAGTCGTGGGGTGAGTGCGTTTGGTGGAGCCTATTCTTATAGTACTTCAAGTGTAACATCTTGTGCCTTATTTTGTCTATATTTTCTTTTTGTATATACATGAATATAGAAATCTCCTAGTTATAATATTGTTTTGGTGGATATATTTATATAGTTTGGGTTTGTGGTGCAGTTATTGTCGTCTTTGTATATACACTGATTATTTCTCTTTATAGATAGTTTTTGGGATCACTGGAAGGACTTTTTTTAGGAAGAAAACAGTTGGTTTTTATGTATATACATTTATTGTTTTTGATTCTTTGGGGACTGGAATTAATCACTAAATATTATTCATTATTTTTGCTTGGGTCATTACTTTGGTGTTTTGTGTGAGGACTGTTTTTTTTTTTTTTTTAAATAAAAAAAAGCCTGTCTATTTTTGTTCTGTGCACCTATAAATAAAACCCACTTTTGTTTTTGTAAATACCAACGAAAAAGCAAATACTGTGTCTCCATGTCTAACATGTCTCAAGTCTGATCCTGATCGGTCCCAAACTACAAGACGGCCAGTATGTAGTCAGGTGCCATCTTTCCCAATACACATTAAAGTATTACTTTTTAATTTTTTGATGCATCTGTCCAGATTCTTTAATGCATTTGAGGATACTGTCTACCTTTTCAAGCATATAGCTGAGTAGAGGTGAATGATGCTTATAAGAACTTCAGGTTATGTTAACTCCATTGATATATAGCAGGAGGCTAGAACTGACCATATTTTCCGATGATAAATGGTAGAGATAAAGGAAAGGGCACTGGAGAAAACCATATTCAGTAAGAATCTGAGATGCTGGCCTTGCTATATATTGTTTGTAAAATTGTAAATTGATCTGTAGATGTCATTACTAGACATTCTTCATATCTTCTTGATATCACTTAAAAATTGACAAGTCAATCCTAACTGAAGGGAGAAGCTGGTGTTAAAATATTTTGCCACTTTCTTTTTTTAAGTGATCATTTATTGAGCAAACTAAATCCATGTTGATCATGGAATAAAGAAAAATCCCTAATTAGTTTTCAGCCCTCAAAAGATGAGATATGGTGGACATCATAATTTATGTACACAGATTGACTAGAACAATCTAGACTATATTTGATGCATATTTAAACACACCCTTTTTATATGTTCATTTCATAAAGATAGATGGTGAACAACATAAGGCTTAGTAGTACCATATAAAAAAATAACAGTTCTTTTTCTTCCAAGTTAATCAGTTGGATGTTTCAGCTCCTCAGTGTTTGTGATCCTGCAGTAGGATGTACATTAGGAGGAGTTAAAAAAAGGTTGTTCAGTTCCGCTGAGTATTTTATAACAATTCCCATAAAATGACAAGTGGATGAGATTATATTGGATCTTTCAAAATGGGTCATATATTGTACCTTCAACAAAATATGGATAGTAATAGTCAAATGGAGAGTAGAATTAGAAAATTCACTATTGATTCTCCTTTGGTACATTTTGTGCTATATAGGTCCTTCCAGGGATTTATTCTCTAACTAAAAGCTAAAAGTTACAAGTTCTCTATTTTTACTTTGTTTTTCCACTCACACTGGCGCCTCCAAAAACCTGAAGTTCATGGGGAATAGGAAGGGCCTGGCGACAGTGAGCCTGTCACCTCTGACCTAAAGGAAATGCAATAAAAATAGATATATACACACCAGGGATTATTGGTGTTGCATAGCTGACCCCAGAAATCATGTATGCAGAATGAAAACATCTTCAAATTTAAGAGAATTAATGTTTCTGGTATTAATTTTTTATGGGGAATTACTTTGCATTGGTACTGGTGAAAGTTGTCCATCACATATTGAAAACAAATCTTATGGTTATGTCTATGCCTATAAGTTGTTTTTTTTTTTCTTTTTTTTTTTTTGGTGTGTCTATAAAATGTATGATAATGACATGTCCCCAGCCAAGTTTAACCCCCTGGTAAATTTTAACGTATTCAGGTTGAAAGTAGTAACATGTTATTGGTTATCTGAAATGGGTAAAATAATTTTTGCAGGTCTGCAGTGGGCTGGCGCCCTTCCCGGGGTTTGTTTCCTGCCTTGCGTCCTGAAATGGGTCCAGCAGACCCCCGTGACCCTGTAGTTAGGATATCGTGGGTTGGATAATGGATGGATGGATGGATGTTTGCAGATCCTATAGACTGTCTCGTTTTTTTGTAAAACAGATTTCACATAAGGTGCAATGCGAGTTGATCCTAATGGTACCTTTTGTGCTTATAAAATATGCTATAAAAGATTTATAAAATAGCAACCTAGTCTTGCCAATTTACTCATAAATAACAGGCTGAGATAATAAATCATCTCATTGGCTGTGGTGGTCTGCAGTCCAGCACTGTATTTGAGGAAGCTTTCTTTATTTAGTGAAATAAAAAAACATTTTCAAACATACTCTTAGGTCATCAAAATAAACCTTTAAAGGCAAACCAGTAATGTTTAAAATCTTTTATCACAATAATAATAATGAGTTTTTTGATTACTTAATTTTATTGCCAACATAGAATGATTATAATCAACTATCCACAAATCACCAATGTTTTACAGTTCCTCCTTGACTCAAAATTGGATCAAGTGACATTTTTTTTTTTAAATGAATGATAGTAGTTTCTTGATAAAGTGTACGTGGTGCAGGAATACACTTCTGTATAGTTATTTAATTTGTTAAAAATGCACTTCCATGTAAAAGTTGTGCATAAACCCATACCATATTATTCTAACCAATAAGCTTCATGGATGAGGTAAGATTATTTATTTTGGTGGTCAGCATTGTTTTTGGCAGATGTTATTTTAATGGTTTTGATCTCAAAAATCAATAGTTCAACTCGTCTTTCATAAAAATATTTTTAAAAACTTTTTGTTAGGATTATCCATTTGATTTTGGCAAACATTGTACTTCGCCCATAGTGTGTTTCTAGAATGTCTTTACAGTTGTGGTTTTTCTGCACTGTTGGGGCATGATTGCGGTGATCTGCTACACCAACAGAGTACCTTGTTCACAGCCACAAAGCAAGTCCCAGGTGGAAATGAAATCTTCAACTTCTGGTTTAAAGTCCAGTTTTCTAATCATTAAATCACACTGCCATGTGTTCAATAAAAAAATAACACTGTATACTTACTTTTACTTAATTCAGGTCAGGACTGTGGGGAATTGTAGCTTTTCTGGCAGTATTGGGAGCGAAGCAGGGACCTTACTCCGGGTGGGACACAAGTCCCCTGAAGGGCTGACACATGCACACACTCACACCCCAGGTAACATAACAAATCTGTCTGTGGAATGATGGAGTAAAACTCCAGTATCGGGGGGAAGAAACTCTCACAAACACAAAGAACATGCAGAGTCGACTCCGGCAGAGACCAGTCGTGGGATTAGAGCCCAGAATACAGAATTTATGTGGCAAAACCACTGAGCAACCCATAATCAATATATAATACGTTAATTAGTTAATTTATTTTTCTGTGGAGAAAAGACAAGCAAAATGACACCTTTTATTGGCTAACTAAAAATATTATAATATGCAAGCTTTCGAGGCAACTTAGGCCCCTTTATTTTTCTGGAAATGTAAGCACTAGTTTTGATAACAGAGTAATTAACTGAAATTTGATTTGTTGAAGCTTATTCGTGTAAAATAGTAACACAAATATACAACATTAAGACAAAAGTTATCATTTTTTCCAGGCAGCACAGAAATCATCCCATAGCCCACATATTCAACAAGGAAGGTAGGAAGAGACAGGTAGGTCAGATAAGAAAGATTTCATAATAAAAATTTCACACTGGATACACTGAAGTATGAATTCAAAAGCAAGCATCCAAGCAGCACTTGTGTATGTGGATCTGTAGGTTTTTTTTTGTTTTTTTTTTTCCTCCTTCCTTCTTCTAAGCAGAGATTCTGCTTTTTTGTTTGCCACATACGGTAAGTTTTTAGACTACTTATAGAAAGTTGAAAATAGTTTTTTTTATTTAGATTTCCTGTTGAGTGACAAGAACTGATGAGCAGTATGTATGGTTTTCTTCCTCTGCTAACAGCACAAAAGAAATGACAGATTGACCATCTTGGAAAGTAAAGTGTTGTTCAAAGTGGAATTTACTTTTTTAATGAATCCTACTCTTATGATCTCATATTTATGATAACTTTTTGTAGTCTGTCTCAAAACATAGCACATGCACTGGATGCATTATTGAGATAAATGCATGTCACTGATTGATTACACTACCATAATTAAATAGTTATGACTGATTTTCAGACAAAATCTTAATTTCTGTTCATTGACAATGTAGAATAAAACAGCAAATGCTGTTTGCATAAATACAATAAAAGTGAACTTTTTTGTGCTAGCTGTACTGTATCTACCCTACCTTTTGATAGTGTAGTCTAGATTAGTGACATTTAATAAATTTAATTTAATCCATCATGCAGAAGCAGTCTCTAATCCAGAAGGTACACTAAACAAGTTTTCTTTTTTTTTCTTCTGGATCTGAAATCCATAATGCTTATCCTCATCTGAAGCACCCTAACTCACAGCTCAGTTAAACCCTGTGTCGAGAGAGATTTAAGGAAAAGAATGAAAGGATTTCTGAGTAACACTTTATATAGAAAATGTAAATGCACACATTGGAGAAAAGAAAATGCTTGACTTTGAGATTAGGGTAGCAAAGCTGGTCATTGGCCACCATACCTGAAACCAGTCATGCATTAGACATCCAATTTGCATTGTTGGAGCTCAATAACTTGTTAACGTGGACTTGAGAAAGTTTAAATTAAGAAGACCGGATTTGCATTGATTAATTGAAATACTGTATAGATTTTTTTTTTTTTTTACATCATGAGGCTTTAAAGGTTTTACCACTGCTGTTTTTCTAGAGAGACCAGTCTCGGCTGGAGAGGAACAGAGAAGGCAAGATCTAAGAGAAGAATGATTTGTCGAAAGAAGAAACGTTAATTGATAGAATAGATAGTGGTGTTATTGTGAATCCTTTAGAATGTCCACTGAACGGGGAAGTGGAGTTAACCTTTATCTACCCATCACTTTTCACTCCTCTGCCATTACGTGTAAGAATTGAATTTGAATGCTGTATACAATTTACACAAAATTGATTAGGCCATTAGATATCCTGAGTATGCCATTGTGGCAATTCTCAATTCAAGAGTCACTATGGGGCATCAAATTCAATATATTTGCTGGGCGTTCTGGCAGGGGTTCTGATATGTAAGGGAGATTAGTTTGGGCTGGACCTTGCAGTGTCACATCAGGAGTGGTTAGTTAACAGTGATGCCTAGGCAAATTAAAAGTTGGAAGGCCTCCTGTCTGACAAATGATGGCTTATCGATACTAGTTGGGGAACCAGGAGCCGAGCCTCTTACTTAAGAATGGGCATGGGGTGGCCAGTATACTTAAGCCCTTAATTAAGGTGGCAGCAGAACATTAATCTAGAATTGGAAATAGAATGGCTGTCTTGGAGACTTGGGACATTAAGGATAGAAGGAATGTTTTGAGTTTTAGGGCTGTCAGAGTTTTCTATAGAGAGTTAATTGCTGCTGTTAATTAAACAATTAAAATCCAGATGATTTTTAATTGCATAGGCTTTTATTTTGGTTTTAACCCATATTTGGCAGTCTGTTCCATACGTAAATAGAATAACTAGACCAGTCATCAATCTAAATTGTATTCAGGATTTAATGCATAAGCAGTCTATAGATTGACTTGTGTTCAAAGTATTAATTGAATTACCAAAAGCTTTTATAGTTTATGCAAATTTGCTTTAAAAAATAAAATGAACAATCCTTCAATTTCAGTACTGCTAGAAAGGACAGTTGTTGTGACAACATAGCAATGTGATAGTTTCCCCAAAAGGCCCAAGCATTCACAATCTCACATATTCCTAAAGTATCCATTTTTAAAAATAAGAAGACTGAAGTGTCCTCTGAATTGTTTAATTCACTTCATATTAAAGGGTTTTGCTCTTTTTATCAGGTTTATATTTTCATATGAATGTCTAGCTATACTAATAATAGGCAAAGCCCTCACTGACTGATTTGACTGACTGACTCACTCACTCACTCATCACTAATTCTCCATCTTCCCGTGTAGGTAGAAGGCTGAAATTTGGCAGGCTCATTCCTTACAGTTTACTTACAAAAGTTTGGCAGGATTCATTTCGAAATTCTACGCGTAATGGTCATAACTGGAACCTATTTTCGTCCATATACTGTAATAGACTGCAGCTCGATGGCCGTGGGAGGCGGAGTTGCGTCTCGCATCATCACGCCTCCCACGTAATTGAGTGCCTGCCCATATAAGGTAAATATTCGCGGGTCAAGGACTGTGCTTAGCATATTCATAAGTAAAAATATCTGAATCACAAACTGATGTTAATTATATTTTGTCCATAAATACTTATTAAATAATTCCAAATAGTCTGTCCGCTTCCTTTCATAGCTTTTCCGATGGTTGTGCTGCTTCCAGGCATGTATTTTCGTATTAAAGCATTTAACCAATCACATTTCAGCCATCATTTGTTGCCATGCAGAGAGGCCTTCACAATCCGTTGTGCAGGTACTCAAACACAGAATAAACGTCGATTAATCTGTTGCTTCAACCAATCAGATTTTGAGTTGTTGTCAGGAGGGCCCTCTAGCAGGCAGTACGGCAACGTCACCGTATTCAGACTTATTGATTGGATAGAAGGCAATACGAGGAACTCTACGAGACCACTGAACGCACAGCAAGCGCTCCAAGTGTCCTCCGCGCACTACGGCCAACTCCATGGCAGGATTCTGGACAATATTATTTGCCAGACACAGACCAGATTTCAAGACCACGAAAACCTGATGTTTGTCACGCTCCTTGAGCCCCAGAAGTTTCGGGAATACGAGAAAAATTTCACGCATGCAGCCTTCTCCAGTTTAACACAAGAGCCACGGAGCGGTTTTTAATCTGTCTCGGCTAAAAACAGAACTGACTGTAATGTATGCCATGGATGATTTTGCAGGAAAATCTCCCACTGATCTCCTCGACTTACTTCATCAGAAAAATCTGAATGAGAGCATGGGGCAGCTGTTCACATTAGTATATTTGCCGGTGACCATTCCCGTGTACATTGCTTCTGTTGAGATGACATTTATATACACATATATATAATTGTGTGTGTATATATATATATATATATATATATATATATATATATATATATGTATATATGTATATATATATATTATATATGTATATGTACACACTGTTTATTTACACTATTTACAACTATAAATACGTGCACTCACAACCCAGTGCCTCTGCACCGATTTCCCCAAAGTCCAGGGCCCACAGTCTTTGTGCCTTCCTGGCCGCCTCCCGTCCACTCTCTCCAGTTCAGTCCTGCTACCTCCCGACATCCACCAATGACTGGATTGAGGCGGCCCCTTTTATGGGAACCGGATGGGCTCCAGCTGCTTCCGGCACTTAACGTTGGCCACACCCTGTGTGGCGGAAGTGCCGGCTGCGCTCCCGGAAGCCGCCCGTGTCTCCCGGTCGTCTTCCCCCCGGCACATCCTGGTGTGGCGGAAGTGCCGGGCTCCCAGGATAAATAGGCACTGGGGCGCCGCCTGGCGGTGGCCACGGGTCCCTACAGGGCTGGGCTTCCAAGCCCCTTACCCGAGGCCCCCAATATAACCAGGACAGACGCCCCCTTGCGGTCTGGAGGAGGCACAAGCCCTCCACTCCCCGGCCGGGGACCACAATGTATATGTATATATATATATATATATATATATATATATATATATATATATATATATATATATATATATATATATGTATATATATATATATATATATATATATATATATATATATATATATATATATATGTATGTATATATATATATATATATATATATATATATATATATATATATATATATATATATATGTATATGTATATATATATGTATATGTATGTATATGTATATATATATGTATATATGTATATATATGTGTATATGTATATATATATGTGTATATGTATATATATATGTGTATATGTATATATATATGTATATATGTATATATATGTATATATATATGTATGTATATATATATGTATATATATATATATATATATATATATATATATATATATGTGTATATATATATATATGTATATATGTGTATAAAGACAGATTAAATCTCCTCTTTGATGTTCTGCAAGATGACATCTGAGAAAACAAGTCCACTACTACAAGTTGGCCTGTCCTTTAGACCCTACTTCTGAATGAAAATAGATTAAGCAATTAGGCTTCATAAGATACATGTACATAGAACACAATTTTCACTTTATTAAAGCAAACTATTTAAATCTTAAATGTTAAAAGGCAAAATGAAAATTATATACTCCAGAGAAAGAAACTCAAGGCAGTAAAGACAAAAAACCTATTATTAAAATCATTAGATCACTATAATCGTCCTGTAGAGATAAAGAAAAGTTCAGCAACATTACGTACAAGATGGGCATCCATGAGAATAAATCCTTTTTTTTGGACATGGAAAAGGAGAAAAATGAGTGCATGGAACAAAAATTGGTACAAATGTACATCAACACCATTATTTTGTTAGTATAGAATTTGAGTATTCCAAACTCACTTTTTATGAGTCACACTGGTGTTTTTGGTATGAAAGATTTGGCCAAATAAAACAAATTAAACCTTGTATAATTGTGCCAAATTACAGTAATAGTCAAGTGATGATAATGATTGATTGATGTAAGTTAGCCCTGCGTTTAATAAGATAGACTGTAAAGGAGCAAATAATAAACTAGGAACAAGTAGAGCAATGAGATGTTGAATGTAAGACAGCCAGAGGTGTTGGGGTAAAGTGACAACAGATCTGTTCACAAGCAGGGAGGTGAGCACTCAATTTTGTTGACGAAGTGGCATATCTTTAAATTTAAAGCAACAATTTACATGAGAACCTGTTTTGTATTTTTTTTTAGTTCATAGCACAATGAACATAGAAAGTATAACATTATAATCTGGTATTTTATCATTTCATTATTAGAAAAGAAGTGTGCGTTTAATGTTTTGCCATTACAGAATGTCTTTTGTGCACTCACTCATGACACCCCTAGTGACAATAATTTCCTCCCACATTCTAAAGGCAGGCAGTTGTGCTTGTTGATTGACTGCACTCATTTAGCCAAGTGTGAAACTGATTGTGATTAGCTGGCATTTGATACTTTGTTCTTAGGGATATTCTTCCTTTAAGTATCTTAAAAAAAGTTTAATTATCGGAAGAGGTTTTGGTAAACAAGAAATTAGAGTACACTCTTTATGCTTGCACTTGAGTATGCAGCTTACTGCATTAATTATATTTTATTGTTTTTGAAGATCCCACAGGATGTCATATATCAATGTTTATTTTGTTGCTTTCTAATGCTTCCAAATAAAGAAAAAATATCTGCATTGTATACTGAAATTCCTGTGGTATTTATATAGCAGGAACACTTTTTAAATCTAGAGACTGAACTATTCTGTTAAAAGTAAAGCCTTGGATTGCTTCAAGGAAATGCAGAGAATTCTGCAGAGTAACACCAGACAATTTACCATGAAATAGCCTCTGTTAAATTCATTTTGTGATCTTTTGTGTTTCAGTTCCAGAATGTTTATGGGCCTGCTTCTCCTATGGAATACAATTTTAAGTAGCATTATAAAGGAACTAAATGCATGTTGTGCCATTTCCTTTGTCCTTTTCTATTTTACTGTGTAAAGTCTATTCTACTGTTTATTGCAGGAAGCAGAGGCTGATGCAAATCTCCTTACATTGTGGCCTGTGTCCAAAAAAAAAAAAGACACAATGTGCAGTCTTTCTTTTTTTTGGTTTTCTGACGCGGTGTTTACCATTCATTAATTAATCTATCCAAATTATAATCTTATAGTACATCACAAAATATTGAAGATATTTTAAAGTTCAGGAGGAAGCATACAACAAACGAAACACAAAGGAAAAAATAAAATTGGGCATTTAAAAGAAGTATTATCTAGATCAGTGAGAAGAAAGCTTTTTGCTTTTGCTTTCATGCTTTTTAGATCTTAAGTTTTACTTATATTTATATTACAAATAAAGTAGAAGTCTTTGGATTTTATAAATCCAAGCCAATCTCTCTGTAAATTTAAGCTATGTTCCTGTTCTTGATTTTCTTTAATGTATCAAATCAGTTCCGGTTAATTTGCATCAGAATGGGTCTCTGATTAATGTTTTTCTTTGTAGTATTTCTAGTTCACAAGTATGATCACTTGATAAAATGAACGAAATATGTTTCTTGAAAAAAAAAATGCATGCTGCAGTGTATCTCTTGTTCTTTTGACTGAGCTTAGGAATCTAATTAAACTACAATCACAAAGGCAAGTTTTTGGTTTCTGATCAAGAAAATTGAATAGAAATGAACAGTCATAGATATTCCCAGTAAAATTTGATGGGTGCCTTTTAATATAAAGCTAAAAAGTTAAAAGGCAATTTTAGATGAGAATATGTGTAACTTTTGGTGCTGTTCAGGTTTATATTGAATAGCCATTGTGGCTCGAGACTAAAGGGTGGGGGATTTGAATTTAGGATTGAGAAACACAGACAAACTAAAATTTGTGCAAGGTACAGCATGGGTTACTGCATATCATAAGTTTTGAGATAGATTTGGTGTTGATCCAAATTTTTGTTGAACAAATACTGTTTAGACCAGTCCCCTCTATAAGAAAGACTCTTCCAACACATGCACACACTTCATTCACTCCTGGACATTCTCTTCCAGTTTCCCACTTCACAGCACCCACATTTGAGGTCAGTTCAAACCTACCAAATTTATGTCTTGGCAAGATAAGGAAGAGTCAAGCAGATACTACCATTCCAAATGAGCAATTTCCATTTATATTTTTCCACATTATGATTCAAAGCTGTTGTACCCAATCAGGCAAACATTTACATTTACTGATCAGTTAGGAAAGAACATTTAAAATTCAGGTTGCAAGTTAGCTATCAAAATGTATCTCTTTCAGTTTGTCATATGAGGAATATTGATACAGGGAATCATCATTTTAGTGACCACTGGACCAAAAAGTATGTCTTTATATCAGTGTTTCTTAACACTGTGGATTGTGTCACAGGCATGTTTCTGATAGATCACCACATGATGATGTAATAAAATTAGGCAAGTACGTTCAACTGTGAATTCTCTGTCAAGTGATATTATACTTCTCTTTACAGTAGCATTTATTTTGTTAGCAAGTGAAACAATGCCATTGATCAAATAGATACTTCATCTCTATGGCATGAAAATATTATAAATATTTGCCACAAAATAATCAAACTTAGATGACTTGGAAGCAAAGACTTGTTTGTGGGGTGAATGGAGAGCAGGATAAGTTTGAAAAGCAGAAGTGAAAAAAAAATCTGCAGCCCAAGGTTTGATGATTTTCAGGGTCTTATGAAGGATGAGTGATTAGAGTGGGAGTAGATATAGTACCATGGCTGTGTTGTGTGCTAAATTCAGTTTAGAACAACTGGTCCTTATCTCATCACATGTTTCACTTCAGCAATGATGAGTTCCTACTTGTAATTCTGTTTTATAGTGGGTCGATAAATTATAGTCTAATTGTAGTATGAAGGGATTTGTTTGGACCATTCGAAAACTGTAAGAGCATCAGAAAATATCATATGTTTGAGACAAGCTGTAGACTTTCAGCACAATGTCAGTCAGTAGCTTTACACATTTCTGACTGGACTGTTTGCCATATTATTCATCAAGATGTGCCCTGTTACCCATAAAAAACAAGTAGTACATACACTTGTTAGGAATAATTTTGTTACTTACTGCTCAGTTTTTAGAATTTTTAAATGAAAACTGGGATATGGTGAAGTATTTTTGAACTTCATCATCATATGCATATGCTGCACACCAAAAATTTATTCCTGTGAACTTTACAAAAGCTTACACTATGCATTTACACTGAAATTAATTTAGGTATGTATTCCGTTTTGAATGATAGTTATTGTTTAATTAACTCTTAATTAACTTTTCCCTTTTAACAATACTCATATGAGAGAAGTCCTTGAAAGGAAATAAAAATGTTTACTGTCTCTTTATTTTATGGCCATTGTGATAATAATCTGTTTCTTGGGTCCTAGTATGGTGCTGATATACTTATTTTGGACTTCATATTATAATATTAAGGAACAACTGCTTTATATTGCCTTCAGTCGGAAATGCTCAGGTGATCTGCCTTATCTCCAGTGAAGCATTCACTATAAAGAAGTATAATATGATGTGCCAATATCTAAAGAAACATGGTACCTCCAGTGAATCTTATTTGCACCAGTCTGTGACCTGGCACAGGAAGATCAAGGCTTTGACAGTAGGCTTTATTGACAACATTATACCAAGCTGCATGGATACTGGCTAATCAAAGCCTTCACTGATGCAGAGGCATTGGGAGTGCATTTTATTCGTTATATGTGAGGTAGGTAGTGATAAATTAATGGAGTTACTGACTCTGCAAATCAGGAAACTCTGGAGGCTGTGACTGTTCTGTTCAAGTCTAGGCAGAAATGGCTAGTCAGGTGAATCATATATGAGTCAACAGACAACACAGATATGGTACAGATATTTTGAAGAATTCAATGCAGAACAGATGACTTGTGAAAGATTTAGGAAGTTTGGTGTTTAGAGTGCTTGAGCAACTGTCCCTTTTACTCTCACGCCCTGGTTTTGAAGGGAAGACCTACCCCTTGGCCCATTTCTAGGTGTTGACTTGTTTTACTGAATTTTATTTATTTCAGAGAAAGAATTTCACCCTAATATAACAACAAATTTGGTAGTGAATTTTATTGGCTTGGCTGGATTTCAGAATATATTTTATATAAAATGGTATATTTATGGACTACCATATTTGTCTTATGTGCATATAATTTACTTTCTAGCATTTTCTGTTCACTAACCAAAAAATAAATACTGATTAAAATCATTGCTAAATATAAAAATTAATGTTACGTCATTGCCCCACATAAAGTGGTGCCTATCAGGATTTTGATTATTTAATTCCACAAGGCTGCTTTTATAACAACGCATTTTTAAATTCAGTGTTAACAGCAAGTCATTTTATCAGGTTTGTAACATTTGCTGTTGTGAGATTTACTTTATGCTTTCATCATTATATGAAGGCGATATTAGATTTATGATAATGCCTGCCTACTAACAGGTAATATTTAAGTGACAAGTCAGATTTCAAATGTTACAAACTTCTGATGTTTAATGTTTCAGATCTCTACTTTGGTTTGTGTGTGTGTGAGAGAGTTTTTTTATAACATTTGTTCCAAATTTAAGGCTTCTTTAGTGATGCCAAGCCTATCATTTGAAGATTAATCAATTGTTTTAGAATTTCTTTAAGACCATCTTTGTTTTGTAAATAAAAGATCACACTTTTTGGTTAGCCTGTACAATAAATCAGAATTAAACATTGAACTGCCCTGATCAAAACCGTTAATTACTCAGAACTGGTGATGGCATCCCATTCTCTCCCAAACTGATCAAATGTGTCTTTTTGTGCATTCACGACTTGTCATTCACATTTTAGTTGTTATATATACTGTACTCTTGAACATTACTTTGGCTTCAAGAACCTTCAAACAATGCAAATCCAGTGTTCCCATTGGAAGCATACTGTTTTAAACAGCATGTCTTGCTTATGATGCACTTCATTTCATGCATTCAAGATTATATCATCAGAGTGGCATGACTTGTGTTTCAGTGCTTTATAATCTGGAGCAACACGAATGTCTTTCCAGTTTTGAAATTTTGAGACACTGGCCAAATCCATTTTATTTCAGAAAGGGCATTTGGAACGTCTTACTTCGTAACTGTTATGGACTAGACATAGGTACAGATAAGTTGGTTAGAAAATAAGTGGATGGTTGGACAATGAAGTGTAGCCATGCTCATTCCAATCACATAATGAATACAAATCCTCCATTTTTTTAATGGGGCTTTGTTTGGAGCTGCATTATAAAGTGAATAATTTTGAGATAATTTGTAATTTACTTATTAAAACTTGTGGTACACACAAACATTTTACAAACCAAAGCTGATTGGTTACATATTTGCACTCTTAAAGCAAAACCAAATCATGTATTTTTATTTCAACGTCAGATTCATAATGGGATAAATTTTAGCACCTACTAAACATTTGTTTATCTTGAACAAGTATCATTGTTTTAACATTATTATTTTATTTATAGGCAAGGCACTTCAAGGACACCTTACAAAACACATTAATAGAAATAGTCACAATATAGAATAAATAAAAAAATCCACTTATAATAAAACGACTTAACTAAAATTAACTATTAATGCTAATTAACACTCAACTAAAATGTATATCAAACAAACTAAGCAAGCTTAAAGAGGTGTATCTTAGGGCAGGATTTAAAAGTAAGAAGAAAGTCAATGTTACAGATGACTTGTGTGAGAAAAGGCGAGCAGGAGGTATGATAAGATTAATAGAGAAGGAGGATCTAAGAATACAGGAAGGGAGTAGAGGCATGAAGAAGATCAGATTGATACAGAGGTGAAGAGTTGTGAAGAGTCTTGAAAATAAAATGCAAAATCTTAAAATCAATGTGGTATTTAACACGGAGCCAGTGAAGCTGCTGAAGGACATGAGTAATGTGTTCTGTGGGAGGGGTTCTGGTAATGATACGAACAGCAACGTTCTAAACCAGTTGGAGTTTGTGAAGAAGACCAGAAAGAATAGAATTATAGTAATCATTATGATTGTAACAAGAGCATAGGCAAAAATACCAGTGCCATTAGCTGTGAGAAAGAGGCATAGATGGCTAATATATCACGTAGATATAAATATGCAAACCAGATGATTTTAGTAATATATGCATCAGATTTTAAGGTACCATCAAGACTAACACCTATACACTTGAAGAGATTAGAGAATTATCAATAGAAATATTGTCTTATTTGGCCAAAGCAGTTTTAGTTCCTACCAGACCTCTGTTTAATCACTATTTAATGCAGACAACAATGATTTAATTTCCTGCGAGCAGTCAGAGAGGGAAGAGGTTGGAAAAGTGGAATCAGACTTAGTAGACAAAGCTGAGTGTCATAACAGTGGAAATGATTCTCAAATTTCCTAAAAATATGACCAAGAGGCAGAGGGTAAATAATAAATAATAGGGGGGCTAAGACAGAGCCATGGGGAACACCACTTATATTTGGGCAAACTTGTGACCTGAAATTTTTAATTGTACAGACGGAGTATGATCCAAGAGGTAAGATTTAAACCAGCCACGTGGAATGCCAATGATTCCAATTGATTTTGATCTCTCAGTCCAGAGTCCACTGCCATCAATAGCCCATTGGTGATTTTAACCAGGACCGTCTTTGTATTTTGAAACAGACAAAAAGCAGACTGAAATTGTTCAAACAAATGGTTTTCAGTAAGGTGAGAGTGAACCTGCATTGGAACAGTTTTTTTTGTGTGTGTTTTTGAAAGCAATGCTAAGTTTGAAATCTGATGATAACTATTTAGGTTTAAGGGCTTTGAACTAGATTTCTTGAGAATTGGAGTTATAACAGCCATTTTGAAATGTAAAGGAACAAGAGAAAAGATAATAGAAGAATGTATGATGTTATGTATTAAAGAAGAAAGAGAAGGCAAACCACAAGAGTAGGAAGAGGATTTTATTAAGTTCAACTAGAGGGGAATTTTAAGTAATATGAGCAGAATGTGCTATCTCATGCTGTAATTCAAGCCCTTTAAATTGAAGCAGCAAATTTTGACTGAATTGTTTAATGTAATTATGTATTCTGTAATTCTACACACAACACAATAGTCCCTGCAGTTATAAAATAACATTCAAGCCACTTTATTCCATTTCAGTGTTGTAGGGGGCTGGCAACTATGGTGGAAGTGCTGAATGTTAGGTAGGAAATGGTGCTAGTCCATTGCAGGTTTTCCTCACACACAGCCACACTAACATTCAAATAAGGGACCATTTAAAATCACCATTTAAGCTAACATGCAGGTTTTGGAGCATATGAGAGAAAAATCCACACTGACACAGGTACAATGTGTAAATTCCACCTGAAAATTGCTGCGGTATGAAATGCTGTATAAAACAAATCGAAAGAAAAAAAAGGCGAAATAACTGAAAACATGTTTTATATTCTAGTTTCTTCAAAATAGCCACCCTTTGCTCTGATTACTGCTTTGCACACTCTTGGCATTCTCTCGATGAGCTTTCACCTTTTTTTGTTAAGTACATAACTCCACATGTGTTCATTCATAGTTCTGATGCCTTCAGTGAGAATCTACCAATATAAATGGTCATGAAAATAAAGAAAACACATTGAATGAGGAGGTGTGTCTAAACTTTTGGCCTGTACTGTATATGTGTGTGTATGTATATACATATATAGTATGTATATATATAGTATGTATATATATTTATGTGTGTGTATGTATGTTGAAGCTAACAGCTTAAATAAAAAAGGGATAAACGTTAATTTTGTCATTGATAATTTTTTTTTTTTTTTTTAAGGATTGTTTTCTAAAGTATATATTCCACAAATGCAGTAAAGTATAACTAAATCATCAGCAACTCCTTAATTTATTAATTCAGCCTAATCACTTGAGAGTAGACCTGCCACAGCAATTTTTAACATCCAGCAGTACACTATGCTGTATGTACAGTACTTAAGGACTGCTGTTCATGTATAGAGCACATTGCTAAAGTGAACCATGGTCTCACCCAAATAAGTCTCTCATAAAAAATACTTTAAATCATGATAGGTACCATACATACTGTATTTGTCTTTTAAAAGTGTTTTCTTTACCTTATGGATATTCTTTACAGGTATAAACAAAATATCTTCAGTATGATATTAGGTTGGGAATTTCAAACAAAGCTCTCTCTTTGGTGGTCAGGTATTTAACCCATCAGTATGCAAGTCAGAATTGCACAGGGCCATAGTCACTTTATTTCATTTTTTAGGATCTTGCAAAAGGTAATTTTTTTGTTGCACATGCGGATTTAAACATCATCTATTCTATAGGCTATGCAGGTATATAAGAAAGTTTGAAGGTTTTGCACTGCAAAGTTAAATTAGATGACAGACTTAAATAAGCCATGTTAAACAGATGGTATCAGATGATCTCATGACTTGCTAGTTTTCTTTATAATAGTTCCCATGGGATTTCAAAGCGTGGCCTTACTTGAAAAAATGCTTCAGGCATTTAATGGTTAGTCACACTTCACATGTGTCAGCCTCTGGCTTTCCTAGAACCACCCTCCAGATGGAAATGGCAGGTACAGCACAAGTTTATGCATTTTTCAGGAAAGCCCTTCAGTTGTACTAGCCGACTGAACTGAAAGTGAGTGACGAGGTGGCACATTGCACTGTATTGTTTGCTGTTTGTTATCAGTTTTAATCACATGTTGACTCAGACATGGCCTTGTATAATGCTCACCTCTGGAGTTTCTGTTTATGGTGTAGAATTGAACCTGAACACATTCTTTGTGTGGCAGCTTTAATATTCTTAAGCTATTACAATGCCTGTATTTTTGCTGCATTAATTTTTCAGTTTGTATATGTGCCAGATCATTTCCTGCCATTAAAGAAGTGGACCAAAAGAAATGTTCACATCCTGTCCATTTAGTAAAATGTATACAGTATAACTGTTATTAACTACATATATACTTGTTTATAAGAGTGTACAAAAACATTTTTTTCCTGCAAAACAATTTTAAATGGACTATCCTATAGCAGTTAATATTTATGAAAAATTCTTTGAGGAGCATAATGACAATGAGGCTATTCCAGTGAAATGTGACACTCAGCACACTTTCTGAGTTTTCTCGGACAGCTCTTCTAGTCTTAGGTTTGTTCACATGGATTTCCTTTTATTTTCAAACTATAAGTTTTCAATAGGGTTTAATGTCAAGACAAAGCCAACTTTTTTTTTATTTTATTTTTTTTTTTTTATTATCTCAGCCATATACAAGTACACAGAGAGATGAAATCATGAAGCTCAGGTCCCACAATGTACACACAGGGCAAATAAGACAAGGCAGTGTACTTAAACAAACCATGCAACATACTATTTAAATATTTAATATGCCACTGCGCAGTTAATACAGAAACCCATTAAATGCAAGCTCCATAGGTCATTACAGACACCCCTTGACATAAAAGATAAAGTGACTTGTGTGTAAACGTAGCCATTGTTCAACACTGGTTTCATGTTCCTGCAACCATTTAACTTGTATAACAGTACAAGTGAGAATGGCTTTTTTTATCAATGTTTAATGATCTGAGTTTATTTAATGCAAGCCTCTCAGAATATTTTCACATTCTAAAATTGAGTGACCCAGTCTTTCATGTGATAGGGCTAATTTTAACATCTGTGTGGTTCTAAATGACCTAATAACAGTTGTTGCAACATTTTGAAGTAATAATGAGGAGGATTGCCTTTTGCGTGCATTGAATGTATAATTGCGATGCATCGGATTTACCTTTCTTCCCCCTTTCAGTCAGTGTATTTTATTAGCACTTATTGCAACCCCATCTATTAACAGAAGTACAGTATGTAATTACTGTATAGTCATTTATTCACATGAGATTTACAAGGTAATAGTGATTTGGTAGCCAAAAACTGCTTTTCCTCTGCAGGGATAGGCCTTAGAATCCTTGGTTTCTAGCATGTAGAGCAAGCTCTTCTTGGTTTAACTTTTGGGCTTCCATTGTGAAAAAAAAACAAACATAAAATTAAAGCAAAGAGATGGCAAGTTTTGCTTCTGGCAGAGAAGGGTATAGTTCTTCCTGCAACTTGACTTGGCTTATCACTGGAAAATGTGTAAAATAAAATAAGCATATGCCTTTTTTTTTTTTTTGAAAACCTCACTTTGTTCATTTCTTTTTTGTTATGTTACTGCTATTTTTACTATACACTTGTATTCCGCATTGAGCAGACATAAGGAATTAGCACATTGACACTTTATTCTGTGAATTCACATAGTGCCCACACTCAGTTGTGAAGCTGATGGCTAACCAAAGGAGGGACTTCAGGTCCAGACTTACAGTTTCATCATCTCTTCAGATGTAGGCTATTGGAAGAATTAAGAAGGTGATGAAAAAAATACTTCAAGAAATGTGTGCAGATGTTTAAGACTGTTTTTGTAAGGCACATTATGATATTAAAAGTGAAATGTGGGCAACAACAACAGCTGAACTGAGCAAAGCTGACCAGCATCTGACAAAATCAGTATAGTCTGCTATCTGACATCACTTTATTCTAATAAATGTAAATTAAAAATTGTGTAAAAAGCATTTGACAGTCTAGCAATGACAGGCTATTTTTGTCAGTTGGTAATGAGCTAAGAGTCAAAGCTTTTCGATGCGACTTATCATCTTAATGCTGAGGTTCAAAGTGCTGATGATAGAATGTATTAAATTATACAGAAGTAATTCTGCATAACCTATATTTAAATAATAAGTTGAGTGTTGACAAGGAGAGGCTCAGTTGTGTGTGTGTTTTATTTGTTTAAGCTAATATTGTTTGTCTGTTTGCATGACTTAGTTGAAGATGAGAATACATTGTTGGAAATAACTTGTGCAGAAATCCATGGAATTGCAAAACGTTCCTAGACATTTTCTTGCAAATGTTTTTCATTTCATATGAAGTATTTTTAATTTTAATAATTAAGTTCCTCCTTTTTTGTGTATACACTGCCAATGTTGTTCGTTGCTTTGTATTAAAGTACTTTAGTATGTGTATGTATTTTCTGCATAAAAGGACAAAACGAGAATTATTTAGATATGTCATATCTACTGACAGTAATGCTTGTTTAGTTTAGATGAGCATAATTTTTCATGCTGGGATTGTGCTTTGGCAGATGAGAGCCCTCTGTTGTGTAACACTGGCTGGATGTTCTGGACTTCGGGAGGAAGTCCTAGTCAGGAAGAAAGAGTTTAGTACATCCTGCAAGTTAGAGGAATGCTGAAGTGAATTATAGAGCAGAGGGAAAAGACTTTGACTGTCTTTTTTAAAATGCTTTTGGGTGGGAACAACAAGATGTGTAGGCGCAAAAGTTTTACTTTTTTTGTGCACTTTTTAATTGTGTAATTATAACTGTTATTTATATGATTAAATTATGTCAGATGCCAAGCTATTTTGCTTTTTGCCCTTGCTCTTGAGTTGAGCTCTTGGTTCAAAACTCACCACAGACGTTCCAGTATGCTGAATAAAGTTAATATAATTTTACTTCAACTGTTTGAATGTGGATTTAATGAAGTAATATTTAGTTAATAAAGTAAATGGTTTGTCCTTAACATTTAATGGTGGAGAAAAATGTTCACATGCTGTGTTGTATTTTTTTTTTTTTTTTAAAGATAAATTCATGTATGTTTCCCTTAATCTG